>NC_026005.2:52250022-52302522 GCF_000442705.2 Elaeis guineensis | reverse complement strand
TTATTGAGCAATTTAATACATATTTTTTCTAATTTTTTAGGCAAAAATCAAAGTAAAAATCAAGCCAAAATATCTTAAAAAATAAAATTTATAGCCTTCAGTGCACGGTAGATCGACCGCTTAATCCACAGAAGCGATGGCACAATCCATAGGAATAGTTTTGTGGCCTTTGGCGTGGCTCACAAGCGGGCGAAAGATTTGTTTGTGCGATCTGATGGTTGATATTAATTCAGAACTAGAACTGATGGCCCACATTCATTACCGATTGAAAGAAGGATTTTTGGGTGCGATCCGATGGCTGAAATTCGATCTGGAGCGTAATCCAATGGTTGACATTGTTTCTGACTTTGAATAAGATTTTTAAGCACTGATCAATAGCCTAGATTAAATTCGAAGCATGATCTAATGGCTGAGAATGTTTTCGACTGTGATAAAGATTTAAACAACTATTTTTGGATGGATCTGAGCAATCCATTGAAGATCTAATGGCCAGAATTAAATTATACGAGTATAATATAATTTCTAAAGATTTTGAGACTCCATTTGCTATCAAAAAAAAGGTAAAAAATTTATCTATAAATAGGAGATCCAAGAATAAGAGTAGGGAGAAGAAAAATTTAGTAGAAAGTCAAAAAAATAGAAAAAAAAAATTAGATAGATTTAAAGATCCAAGGAGAAGAAGAAGAGAAGCTGGTTCGCTCTACAGAGTATGAAGAAAGAAGGAGAGGTCATCAACTATCTTCCCGATGAGGCTGGACTGATCAACTTCAGATCTTTGTTATAATTTTATTTTTATTTTATTATTTTTTTAAAATTTTTTTATACTTAAATTTTAATTTTAATTTTAATTAATATAAAATTTATTTTCTTACATTTTAAATTCCTATCTTTTATTTTTATCGCAATTAGATGCAGGATCTAATTAGTAAATCTTAGTACCAATTTATTTTATACTCTTTAAATTTTTATTATTTATTTTTATTGCAAGTAGAAGCTAGGATCTAAATAGTAAATCTTAGTACCTGATTTATTTTTCATGCTTTTAATTTTTATTTTTCAACTTAAAATTGCTTTCTTCGAAACTTTATTTTTTTTTTTAAATTAAAATTTTTAAATCAAAATTCTACCTTCTCTGTGGATTCAATCTGACTCACTATTTTCTATATATTTTTAATTTTTATTGAAGTCAGAATTAGATTTATAATCACAGTGTCCTAACGACAACATCGCGAGCATATCAATTTTTGGCACCGTTACCGGAGAAGATAATAATTTTAATATTTGATTTCTTTGATTTTTTTATAAATATAGCTTACTAATTTTTTTAATTTTTTTTCTTTTTATAAAAAAATTCAAAAAAATAGAGATAGAAAGCCTCTACTTTTGCATGGTGAGATCAATCCTAACCCTAATCCTAACTATTTTTTTAGTATTAATTGCTATTTTTTTAAAATTAACCTAAAATTTACCCATATAAATCTAATAAAAATTGCATGATAAAAGTAGAAACTTAATTATTAGAAGCATTCATCATCTTAGATTTTCTTTTGGTGATCGCTGGAGACAAGATAAGCTTTCAACTTTGATTAATTTCATACATCTAATTTAGTTGCATAGAACCCCTTATTTGAAATTAGTTGTGCATATTTATCTTAAATCAACTTAAGGGCAACACCCATAAATAAGATAACATGGAGATTTCATCATCCTTTCTTAGCTTAAAAACAACCAACCAGTATCCTGCATTAACCCTAACCTAATTAAAATTTAATAGACGTTGGCCCTTAGGATCAATTGAGTTTAGTTTGAGTATTGTGGTGAAGTCAAGTGCAAAGTAAGTTTGTACTCATCCCTAAAATTGATGTCTAAGGCAAAAGGTTACAAAGGCTCAGCCTAAGTAGACTCATGGTTATTTAATTGGTTCCGTTAGCTTACCTAGCCAATCTAATTGGTATCTAAGGCAAGCAATGGAGGGACCCCCACGACTCCACCTCTTACCTGACTAGTTGAAGGAAGTGAGAACAAATTTAATTTGTATTTAGGCTAAACCACTCTACATCGAACTGTTAGGTCTAAGAAATTCATAGGTGTCTAGGTTTAATTGTTTGCTAACTTAATTACAATTAACAATCAACCATAACTAATTCTTCTCATCTTTCGTCTTTAGGTCTAGGGCTTTTTTAAGGATCTCACCTTTAGAACTTCTTTCTTTCTTCCTCTTCTCTTTTCTTTCTCTCTCTTGCTTAAAAAAAAAATCTGAACCACACACATTAGGGTTTGCACTAGTACATGCACAGTAGGATATTTTGTTTCTGACCTAGTTGAACCCAATTCTGAAATTGAACGACTGATCCATGTTAAACATGATAATCAACTGGCTAGAAATTTTGAGAGCCACTTAGGCAGATGAAGAAATATTTTATTCCTTCCACCTTTAGTCCACTGATGTTTCCATCATTCTATGGGATCAAATATTCAGACTCTAGTCCTAAGGCCAATTTGAACCTGATAGCCTAAAAATTAGATAAAGTCAACCTTCTTATAGATAAATGCCTAGCCCTAGGTCAACAATCTCCTGCACAATACACACCACCTTTCAATTATCAGAAGAATTATTTTATCTATACTAGCCCAACCCATCATGTAAGTAAATATTCCACGGCTGCATAGTTTCCACCTTTCATCCAAGAACAAGTTCAAGTTGCCCAAGGTTACTCCAAGCCTGTCAACGATCCATTCTCTAACATACATAACTAAGATTGGAGGAACCACCCTAATTTTTTTTGGAGACCCCAACAGACCTAGGCTCAGACCCAAATTTCTCTGGTGCAAAACTTTCAAAATAGACCCCAATACCAGAATTATGCTTATAATAGAGGTCAGTCTAGTTAGCCCACCTAGCCATCATATCACAATCAGCCACCATACTCTCCTCCTCAATAGACTAATCTAGCCGATAATAGGTTTAGCCAACTTCAACAAATGATTATGATCCAACAGCAATCTCTCACCAGGCTAGAAGCACAAATAGGTCAGTTAGCTGAGTCTTCCATGAGGAGAGAACTAGGTCAATTATCGAGCCAACCAATATCGACTTTCAAAAACAACCCACCTATCCACCAACCAGCTGGATCTAGTCATCAATCTAATGTCCCATCTAAAAATTTTGAATTTGAAAATGATAAAATAATCTCTGAGCTTAAAAGTAGTAGGATTCTTAAGAACCTCTATCAAGACCAGATGAGTGAGGCTAGTACTGATGATAGTCAAAATAAAAATTTGGAAGAAGAGGCTAGTACTGAAACTAACCCAATAAAAAAATTTAAGCCCAGAACTGAAACTGATCTGAGTGAAAAAGATAAACAATCTTTAGCCTTAGAAGCCAGTTCTTCTACTCTAGAATCATCACCTCCTCCAGAACTAAAGTCATCTTTAATCACATCTGAGAATGCGTGTTTAGAAACAAATGACACCCTTTCAGCACCCATTGCATCAAACTCAATTCATGAGTATTTTAAAAGAACAAATAGAAAAAATTCTCAACAAACAAGGGTCTGTAAATGGGTTTGTAAATGATCTTCCTAAAATTAAGAACAGGGATGTGAACTTCTTTCTGAAGATTGGTAATAAAATATTAAAATTTATTATAGGCCATTTTGAGATTGGTAATTTAAAACTATTAGAATTTATCAATCCAATATTCGATACAGGATAGATGAGAAAATCAGCATAGTCTGACTGAAGACGGTAAACTTACCGCTTCTTAGGAGGCAATATAGTTTTAGTTTTAACTTTTACTTTTTATTATTTTTTGCATTTTGTTTAGGTTAATTGAGTCTTACTTAGTATCTTTTGTAGGGATTTGAAGATAATATTGGCTAAGTTGGGAGGAGAACTAATTTTGAAAAGACTTCTAGATCAGATGATATCTTTCTTTTTTCTTTCTCTTTGTATGCATCCTTCATTTTTTCTACTCCATTGAGGATAATGTCGATTAAGATGGAGAGAATAAAAAATTTTTAATTTTTAAATCTTCCAGTAAGTTAGTATTTAGTATTTAAGCACCTGATTACACTTAAAAATTAAGTTAAACCAAGTATTTTTTTTTAAAAAAAATTAATATATAGATTAGAGTTTGTGAGATATTGAGAGATCAAGTATTAAGAAAACTTAATAAAAAGTTAAGTTTAGAACTTAAATATTTTTTTTTGAGTATTTCTAAATTTTTCTACTATCATCAAAGAAGAGTTTACTTCCTATGGGCTTGTGTAGGGTAACTAAATGTTTCTTCATATATATAAAAAAAAATTTCAAGTGCTTCATACTAAGTAATCGGGCTTCTTTGCCTAAGCAAGCATTGAGTTTTGTGTCAAAAAGTATAAAGAGTAAAGAAGCTTTATTGTAAAGCTAGTTTTAACTCATAGCCTATTTGATTCGAGCAAGTAGATTCAAGGGGTATTCTATACCTAGTGCCCTAAAGCCACCTGATTTAGGAGTTATTGACTGAAAATGCACTACATGCATCAAACAAAAAGCTTAAAGAATTAAGACACTCAATAGCCGTACAATATTAAAAAAAAAAGAGAAGAGAGAAAAAAATGAATAAATGAAGAACGAAAATAACAATATACTTGTCTATATGAAGGTTAATGATTTAGAGATAAAGGTAGGGATAATTTAAAAAAAATCAAAAAATATTTAATATTTTTAGTTTAACTCTCATATTAATTAGTATTAATACTTCAATGACATACCTCACTCATGCTCTACTGAATATCAATAGCCTTTTGAAAATTATTTGATAAAATTTAAAATTTTAAATTAAATGATACTTAATTCTAAATTCTTTCTTTACTCGAGGACGAGCAAAGTTCAAATTGAGAGATATAATAAGTGATATATTTTTATATTTATTTTAGATATTTTTGATATTTTATGGTGCTAATATTTTCTTAAAAAATCTAGTTTCACAAATAAATTAGATTTTTTTACAAAAATAAATAATTTTAAAAAAATATAAAATTGGAGCATATTTATGAAAATTAGATATTGAGTTAATTGAGTAATTTAAGCATCAAAATGATGAAGAATTATTGAGCAATTTAATGCATATTTTTTAAAATTTTTCAGGCAAAAATTGAAGCAAAAATCAAGCCAAAATATCCTAAAAAATAAAATTTATAGCCTTCGATGCATGGTGGACCGGCCACTCGGTCCACAGAAGCGATGGTGTGATCCATAAGAATAGTTTCGAAGTCTATGGCACAGCTCACAGGTAGGTAGAAGGATTTTTTGTGTGATCCAATGGTTGATATCAATTCAAAACCAGATCCGACAGCCCACATTCATTATCGATTGAAAGAAGGATTTTTAGGTGCGATCCGATGGCTGAAATTCAATCTGGAGTGCTCCAATGGTTGACGTCATTTCCAACTTTGAATAAGATTTTTGAGCACTGATCAACGGCCCATATCAAATCTGAAGCATGATCCAATGGTTGAGAATGTCTCTGACTGTGATAAGGATTTAAACAGCTATTTTTTGGGCTGATCTGAGCAATCCATTGAAGATCTAATGGTCAGAATTAACTTATATGAGTATAATATGATTTCTAAAGGTTTTGGGACTCCTTTTGCTATCAGAAAAAGATAAAAAATTTATCTATAAATAAAAAATCCAAGAATAAGAGTAGAAAAAAGAAAAATTTAATAGAAAGTCAAAAAAAATTAGAGAAAAAAATTAGATAGATTTAAAGACCCAAGGAGAAGAAGAGAAGTCGGTTCGCTCTACGGAGTATAAAGGAAAAAGAAAAAGTCATCAACCATCTTTCGATGATGCTGGACTGATCAACTTTAGATCTTTGTTATAATTTTATTTTTATTTTATTATTTTTTAAATTTTTTATACTTAAATTTTAATTTTAATTAATATAAAATTTATTTTCTTACACTTTAAATTTTTATCTTTTATTTTTATCGTAATTAGATGCTAGGATCTAATTAGTAGATCTTAGTACCAATTTATTTTATATTTTTTAAATTTTTATTATTTATTTTTATTATAAGTAGAAGTTAAGATCTAAATAGTAGATCTTAGTACTTGATTTATTTTTTATATTTTTAATTTTTATTTTCTGACTTAAAATTACTTTCTTTGAAACTTTATTTTTTTTCTAAAATCAAAGATTTCAAATCAAAATCCTGTCTTCTCTGTGGATTCGACCTGACTCACTATTTTCTATATATTTTTAAGTTTTATTGAAGTCGGAATTAGATTGATAATCATGGTGTCCTAACGACAACATCGCGAGCATATCAGTTTTATACGTATAGTTTAAAACTTCTCATAAATACTTTATGCAGCGAAAGTAAATTAAATTAAAATCTTTTTAATTTAATATATGTATCAGATCAGATCTAAAAATCATGCTTAGGATCTTGACACGAACATGTGATCTTAATCTGAAATTTGAAAAAGAAAAATAATCATCAATAAAATAAAATCGAAGATCTAATCTCCATACCTTCGGATCCTATAGATGTCTGGGATTCTAATCATAGCCGCACATGCATCCAGCCTCTACTGGTATCTACAAAGAGATATTTGATCAGAGCATCGAGATCACCAATGTGCTAGCATCTTATAGATCTCGCTCCTCAGTCTTATATCTAAATCTCTTCTTCTAGATCTCGAAGATGATGAACGCTACGCAAACTCCTTCTCACAGATCTAATAGGATCTGAACCAGACCATCAAGAAAAGGAAGAAGACTCTTCTTCTCCTCTTCCTCTCTCTCTATTTTTCTCCCTTAGATCTAATCTCATCAGATCTTGGGTGTGGAGGTGAAGGGAAGAAAGAAGGTGGCGTTAAGGACAACCCCCACAGTAAGAAAAGGATTGCCTTTTTTCTATTACATGCACACTCTCTCCCTCACATTTTATTTTGTCGCACAAAACAATTATTCCATGCCCAACCACTTTCTAATGCCCTAATAGATCTAATCTCATTTGATCTTAGGCACTCATATCAAAAAGAAGGGATAAGATGCATTGAGATAGGAGAAGAAGGAAGTTATCTCACGCACAAACCTAGTGCACGCCCACTTTTTTCTTACTTGATTTTTGTCGCACAAAAAAATGAGGCATGTCCCCTTTTTTAGATAAAGAAAAGATCTGATTTTCTTCTCTTTTAAATTAAACTCAAGTAGAAAGGATGAATCAAAAGGAGAGACAGTCCCAGATAAGGTGGGGTGCCAACTATTGATGCCCCCTTATTTTTCTCGCATGCAGAGTTGGAGCCCCCTTATTTTTCACGCATGCAAAGAAGGAGTGCACATCTCCAAGTGCACCCTCTCTTCTTTCTGCATGAGATTAAGAAAGAGAGTCTCAAAGAATTTGGACTCTTTTAGTCATAGTCAATTTGATTTAAATTGGATCTCAATCAGATTCAAATCGAGTCCGAATCGAGTCAAATTTGAAAGGCTGTCAAACCTGATCCTTATCAAGTTTGAAATCTAAATCTAATTTAGATAATTGAATCCAATTAATATTAAATTAAATCAAACTTAATTAAATTAAATCTAATTTAAATTAATTAAAATTTAATCCGTAATTTAATCAACTTCAAAAAATTATAACATTTGCAATTAAGTTCTTGCGCTAACAATTAGCAGCCGCCAAACTATAACACTTACAAATTAGCAGTTTTTAAAATTCAAACTATCAATCCGATTCATAATTCGAATATGATCCAATCAATTGATCAGGTCATACTCCTTTTTATGTGTGACCTCTCAGGTTCTATTCTGTTTGATAGAGAGAGATACCATGATCTCCATCACAGTATCATCGAAACTCCTTTCAATGGACTGGAATGATTCTGACTCACCTCAACAAAGATCGTTGATCCAAAAAATGATTCTAATGAGTTCTTATGATCTACCAGTGACGTCTAGCAGCATATAGTGACAATCCAATAGAATAGAAAAGATGAACCCCTTAGGTACAGTTATCATGTTATACAATTCCTCTATCATGAGTTCTGACTGGATGAAGATCATGAAAAACTCATCAAATTTTATGGTCAGTCATATGCCAGATTGGCTCGACTTAAGTTCATCTTTGAATCCCATGAAAACTCTTTTTCAGTATTCACTCTTGCTCTGATCAGAGATTTTCTGAACTCAGTCTTGCGAATCATATAAGACTATTCCTTTTTTTACCAAGATCAATAGATTCCATCTACATGCATCCTACTCCAAACAGCGAACTTGAACCTACAATAGCCAACATACACAGTAAGGATCCGAATGACTAGGGACTATAAAAATATACAGTCAAACTAAGTAACCTCACTATGAATAGCCAATGCACCATAGGTCAAAAGATCAGTCACACCACTGCAGCATCGAAAAAATCACTGACGAGTGAGTAGACATCCAAGTGATTTTTCGTATTGACCATGCTCAATACAAGTTATTCTCTAACAACCATCTACACTCTCATCCTAGTATCTCCACATCACAGACTCAAGACTCATCTATCCCATAAGGGAGGTGATGCATGCATCAATCTTGAATAGATTGATCATTGTCCTTTGTGACAATCTTTCAATCGAAAATATTTAGAAATTAATCACGAATGATGTATGTCTCAAATTTTCAACACCTTGAGAATATACAAAATCATCTTTGTTAATTTCTAAGATAAATTATGATACATATGACATGATTGGTTATAAAGACTGCCTGTCAAGTATAAAATATCTCCTAGATAAAAGTATATGTCAGCCATGATTGACTTCTAGGGTACATATCTAACAAACTCTCATTTATACTAAAGCCAATCTGCCATATGCCTAAGCCCCATCTTCTGAAGACAAGCTTCGGTATTTAGCTAGCTAAATAACTTGGGCCCACCACATCCTATGTGGAGTTTACTCTCTGCACCTCCATGTATTTCTACTCGAGGTAATCGCATATATACCTACTCTATGTGCATAGACTTCTTGTGAGACCTTGGCTCCTTAGCAAGGATTATGGACCATTATCTTTGCAGTACAATGTCATAGCATCTAATGATATGATATCTAGTTCTGCAACTATTATAAGAACCAGAATGTATCATGTACATCTATAGTATATTCAGCTTTTATTGGTTGATTGCCTGAAATCTTTCCAATATATCGAACCAATATAACTCAAGAATACATGCTGATGTTAGATATTCTATCATCAGCATCAATGTATCCTCCCACTCTTAGTTCTAATCTTTCTTCAAAGATGAGGAATAATCTCTTAGTACTTCTCAAGTACTTAGAGATATTTTTCACAGCAATCCAATGCTCCCAGTCTAGATTTGACTAATATCTACTCATGACTCTCACAATAAGATATACCAAGTTGAGTACATAGCATGACATACACCCATGCCTAAGAGGATAATGGATCCTTCTTGGAGGTTTCAACACTGAACTCTTTCAACACTTCCTTTTAGGATCTATCTCTATAGACCTTTATTCTCAGAATACAGGATGTTTAACCTAGGTCTTTGATAAAAAAATTCTATATGCAACCACATCATAACCGATGTCAGTATGGGACCCTCCCACTGATCTTCATGTAACTACATGATTCTATCTTATTTTTGATGATATCAAATAATTTGATCACATCATTAAAATAACTATTCCAACTCTGAGATTTTAGCTTAAATCCATAAATAAATTTTTGCATTGTGATCTCTAACACTAAAAGTGAAATCCATAGGCCCTTGTAAATAGATACCTTCCAAAGATATCCATTTAGTAGGGCTATCTACACATTCATTTCTCGGGATCGATGTACTATATTATCTCGTTGTAGATTTTGGGATCATCCCTATATTCCCAATATCCCTTGAGAAACACTTTCTCTAAATCCTTTATAAGAATATCAAATATCTTTCTAAAGGATGGGAGATCCAACAAGATCTACGAGGTGAAGGAGGTACTATATATACTGGCTCATTTTAAATAGGTTATACAGGTCTTGTGACTCATTGTTCTTTAGAGACTTTCTCTTTGAGTTTATCCTCTCACTATTTCAAGAAAATAGTATGATTGATCATAATCACATTGTGAACCACTGGGAAGAGAAAGTGACATCCCAACTCTTTTTGAGATACCCCATAAATGAGCTCTCATAGACCTATCCTCTAACATGTCCATCCTATCATATCTCATATAGTGTGGTGAAACCAACTTTAGAGATAACCTAATTTAAATTTCAAAAATTAAACCTTGTTCCTAAAGAAATAATAGTTAAATTAGTGATTTTCATCATGGATCGGACCATATCTCATACAGTGCCATTGCTCCTCATGTATACCCTATTGGATTCAGGTGTATAAGAAGAATTCCATCATGAAATTATACCATTCACTTTAGATAACTGATAAATTTTTTATTTGGTATTGTATTCTCGATCTGATCAAAGTATCTTTAGAATTTTTTTGATTTACTTTTCTACTTCACATCTAAATTCTTTAAACTTTTCAAAGTCTTCAGATTTGTATCTCACATACATACCTATACCATGACTGCTCATCAGTAAAAGTGATGAAGTAGTGATAACCTCCTAGTCTGGCTTATCAAATGGGCCATACACATCATATGTGTACTAGGATAAGTATCTCAGTGGTCCTATCCCTTTATCCCATAAAGGATATCTTGATCATTAATCCTCAAAGAGATGGTTCATAGACTAGATATGACTTAACAGTCAATGAGTCCAAAGATCTATTTTCTTCAGTCGATAAATTATTTCTTCTCATACATGACCTAGTCAAAAAAACCATCTATATACTTCAAGTTATTTAGTTTTGGATCTCTTAGATCCAATGGAATTCACTATTTGCTCAAATAAATTCTCAAATACATCACAATGCAAATGATAAAGAACTAAATCAAAATGGTAATCACCGAGATTAGGTGCCCATGGCCACAATGCAACTTTTGTGCCATTGCCGACTCAAAAGAATCACTTCACCTTCCCTCAGCTCTCTTCTTTCTTTAGACCCTATACTAAAGTACGTAATATGCACTAGAGTCTAATGAAAAAGAAGAAATCGTAAGATCAGATTTGAGAAATTCAACATACCTTCCAAAGGTGTATCAATATTTCTTTAGATTCTCCAAGTATGTACCTCTGAACTTTTCAAGATCTTTTAGTTACCAATATATTGATCATTTCAATTAAGGTACTATAGTATTTATTCATATAATAATTTCATAAACTACCCATATGAACTAGGGATTGCAAGATCAAATCTATTAGCATTTTTTTATGCATGGTCATGTCAAGCTTCTCAAGCTTTTCAATATCCTTGATCATTGTCAAACAGCGATCATGGACAAACTGTCCATCACGCATCTCATGTACTATGCAACTCTGATCATCTCACAACTGTTACAGATGAATCAGTATATTGTTGGCAGTCTACATATCCTTATGCATATATTGGAGTTCATCAATCATGAACTCTGATTTATAGCATCTAACCTAATTATTAATATCCAACCATTTGTCAAGTATAGCTCGTTGACTATGGATTGGACAAGCTGATGATATTGGATTAATCTGGTCAAGAATATGGCTTAATTTCTAAAAGCTAAGAATTATTCTTAAATTTTTGAGCTAGAATATGTAACTGATTTTGATTAAGTAGTTGATAACTAGGATTCGAGCTAGAGGGTTGGAAGCTGACAGAATTGACCATAGAGAGTAAAAATTTAATTAGATGATTGTACTTGTAAAAATTTATTCTAAAGATTTTAAAAATAAACCAAGATTCTCATTAATTTTTTGAGTCTCTCACACTCCTCGGATGGAAAAAATGAAAATCCTAACACGATAATTGGTTCTAATGGGTACTGCGGTCCCATTAATGTATGGCACCTCATCTAATAGTTATTGGTGATACGTACACTAATGCGTGGATAGTTTTTTATCCAGATGCTTCTCCAAGCATATTGCAGTGACTTGATCTTTAAGTCCTGTGGCCTTACCTAACAGTTATTGACATATTTCTTAGTTAAGGTCGATCCACCATTCACCAGCGAGTGCAAAGCCATCATTGGGTCCCTCACTTAATAGTTATTGGATCCAACTCTATCTTTACCCCAAGGCATCTAATGGTACTAGAGTGATTATACCTTTCTGATGCAACTGAACCACTGTAACCAATTAAAAATGATCAACATCGAAAAAGTTACCTGCATCTTTACAACGATGGAAGATCAGTAGACTTAATATTTAGTGAGAAGATTTAGATTCAGGTCTCTTATAATTAGTCACATATATCTGATGTAATGACTAATATGGTTTGGATCAGCACATCTCATGTCTGATCAACCTAGTCGATATGGATGAACTCAAGTCAACAAGTAACCTAATACAAAACATAATCTCTCAAAATGGCCAGATAAGTGAAGATGAGTAGGGGAACCCCATTGCTTTCCTTAGATACCAACGAATTGATCAGGTCTAACAATGGAACCAATTAAAGAACTACCATCTAAGACTTGCATTAGACACCAAATTGGCTGATTAGAATCAACCAGGTTAACCTATAGACCCAGGCTCGAACCGTTGAGCCAAATTCGGTCTTAGTTTAATCAATTCACGTCACATATAAATCAATTTAACCAACTACAACTAAATTCAATTTTTGAGCCCCTTTGATCTAATCCCAATCAACTTTTGATTAGATTCGATCAACTGCTCAAAATCGAAAAAAATTCTAACATGATCTAATCAATAATCCTAGTTGTAGTTTAGTCTCTAAACCTAATTTGTTCAACCCATATCCAAAGTCCATATTTTATACATTGAAATTTAGATCTTAAATTCATAATTTTAGATCTTATAATTTTAAATCTTAATTCTCAATTAAGTGCATTATGTACATGAGTTTAAGTTTAGATCTCGAAATAATTTTTGATCTAAACTATTTATATTATATCTCATACAATTTTGCTGTCTGTAGAATTGAGTCGACTCATCTAGTATATGAATCGATTTGTCATAGTAAGTTGGTACAATACTGAGACAAAAAGAAATATGTAGACTTAGCTTGCACAATTGAGTCGCTTCATCAGTAAATGAGCCGATCTACTAGGGTCTCGAGTTAACTCCAACAAATATAAGTCGACTCACCAAGCACTTGAGTCAACCCAATCAAGAATTGAGTCAACTCTATAGGCATGCCAGTCACAGTTTCAATATTTTTATGCAAACAGAATATAAGATTTTGGATCTAGGGTTTTGCAGAAATTAAGTTTTAGATCATGTGTCAAAATAATATATCACATATAATATTTAGTGATCTAAAATACATAAAAATGTATGCATAATCTGATTTAAATCTAAAATATGTATCACATAGAATCTTTCATTCGCTGTTCATCTTCATAGGAAATATCACAATCGACACTCCTACACGTCATAAGAGAAACTCATCGAATGGGCAAGAGAGTTTAATCCCTTCATCTTCTTATGATCAGACGGCCATAGTGATTATCCCAATTCGATTATTAAGCTACTAAGAGGTTAATCTAACATATCACATATGTAATCAATTAAAAATTAGATCTAATTATCTTTTACATGTCAGACATATGAACAATAATTTTGAATCTATGCAGGTATGAAATAATTTCAGTAATCATTCTAGATCCAAATTAAATCCTAATTAATATATTTAGATCTAAAACTAATTTCAGATCTGAATAACTCATGATTTATTTCAGATCTAAAATAATTTTAAATCCAAAATAATCCTGTAATCACATTATAATATGTAAAAAATTTAGATCTAATATTAATTAATATTCTACATCATTCTAGGATAACCATTCAGCATAACAGGATTATATTCGGGCAACCTTATTTCAGAATGATGTCGATCATCTAACTAACCTTCAGATCTGATTTTTATAAATTAAATTTTAGATTTGAGGGGTTTTCATGTTTGTATCAGAATCTGACTCTGATACCACTATTAGAAAGTAGGGTAGTTTCGTACGTGTAGTTTAAAACTTTTTATAAATACTTTGTATAGTGAAAGTAAATTAAATTAAAACTTTTTTAATTTAATACATGTACCAGATCAGATCTGAAAAAATATACTTAAGATCTTGATCTTGATACGAACATGTGATCTTGATCTGAAATCTAAAAAAGAAAAATAATCATCAGTAAAATAAAATCGAAGATCTGATCTCCATACCTTCAGATCCTGCAGATGTTCGGGATTTCAATCGTAGCTATGCATACATTCGATCTCTATTAGTATCCACATGAAGATATCTGATCGGAGCATCGAGATTATCAATGTGCTAGCACCTTGCAGATCTCATTCCTCAGCCTTGGATCTAAATCTTTTCTTCTAGATCTCAAAGAAGATGAATACTGCGCGAACTCCTTCGCACAGATCTGATAGGATCTGAATCAGACCATCAAGAAGAAGAAGATGACTCTTCTTCTCCTCTTCCTCTCTCTCTATTTTTCTTCCTTAGATCTGATTTCATCAGGTCTTGGGCATGGAGGTGAAGAGAAGAAAGAAGGTGGCATTAAGGACAACCCCCACGGTGAGAAAAGGAGTGCCTTTTTTCTATTACACGCACACTCTCTCCCTCATGTTTTATTTTGTCGCACAAAATAATTATTCCATGCCTAACCACTTCCTAACATCCTAATAGATCTAATCTCATTTGATCTTAGACATTCATATCAAAAAGAAGCAATAAGATGCATTGAGATAGGAGAAGAAGGAAGTTATCTTACGCACAAACCTAGCGCACGCCCACTTTTTTCTTACTTGATTTTTGTCGCACCAAAAATATGAGGTGTGTCCCCTTTTTTAGATAAGGAAAAGATCTGATTCTCTTTCCTTTTAAATCAAATTCAAATAGGAAGGATGAATCAAAAGGAGAAAGAGTCCCAGATAAGGTGGGGCGCCAACTATTGGCGCCCCCTTATTTTTCACGCACACAAAGAAGGAGCATGCATCTCCATGCACATCCTCTCTTCTTTCTACATGAGATTAGGAGAGAGAGTCTCAAAAAATCTAGACTCTCTGAGTTATAGTCGATTGGGTTCAAATTGGATCTCAATTGGATTCAAATCGAGTTCGAATCGAGTCGAATTCAAAAGGTTGTCAAATCTGATCCTTATCAAGCTTGAAATCCAAATCTAATTTGAATAATTGAACCCAATTAGTATTAAATTAAATCAAATTTAATTAAATTTAATTTAATTTAAATTAATTAAGATATAATCCATAATTTAATTAGCTCCAAAAAATTACAACATTTATAATTAAGTCTCTGCGCTAACAATTAGCAACTGTCAAAACTGTAACACTTACAAATTAATAGTTTCTAAAATTCAAACTATCAATCCGATTCATAATTCGAATATGATCCAATCAATTGAAGAGGTCATACTCCTTTTTGTGTGTGACCCCTCAGGTTCTATTCTATCTGCTAGTGAGACATACCGTGATCTCCATCACAGTATCATCGAAACTCCTTTCGATGGACTGGAATGATTTTGACTCACCTCAACAAGGATCATTAATCCAAAAAATGATATTAGTGAGTTCTCACGATCCACCAGTGATTTCTAATAGCATGTAGTGGCAACCTAGTAGAACATAAAAGATGAATCCCTTAGGTGCAGTTATCGTGTGATACGATCCCTCTATCGTGAGTACTGATTAGATGGAGGTCATGGAGAACTCATCAAATTTCATCATCAATCATATGCCATATTGGCTTGACTCGAGTTCATCTGTGAATTCCATGAAAACTCTTTTTCAGTATTCACTCTTGCTCTAACTAGAGACTTTCTGAACTTAATCTTACAAATCATATAGGACTACTTCTTTTTCAATCAAGATCGATAGATTCCATCTAGGTGCATCCTACTTTAAATAACAAACCTAAGCCTACAATAACCAACATATACAATAAGGATCTGAATGGCTAGGGACCAAAAGAACATGTAGTCAAACTAAGTAGTCTCGCTGCGAATAGCCAACACACCGTAGGTCAAAGGACCAGTCACACCACTACAGTATCGAGAAAGATCACTGACGAGTGAGTGATATCTAAGTAATTTTTCGTATTGATCACGCTCAGTATAAGTTATTCTCTAACAACCACCTACACTCTCACCTTAGTGTCTCTACACTGCAGACTTGAGACTCATCTGCCCCAAAAGGAGGTGATCCATGCACCAATCTCGAATGGATTGATCACTGTCCTCCGTGACGATCCTTCGATTGAGAGCATTTAGAAATTAATCACTAATGATGTATGTCTCAAATTTTCAACACCTTAAGAATATACAAAATCATCTTTGCTAATTTGTAGGATAAATCATGGACACATATGACATGATTGGTTATAAAGACTGCCCATCAAGTACAAAGTATCCCTTAGATAAAGGTATGTGTTGCTAAGATTAACTTTTAGAGCATACATCTAACAGAATCAAGGTCCATCCGAAACTTCTATAAATAGGAGTGCTTTTCCTGTTTTGTTCTTTTTCTTACTATTTTCCCTCATCTTGTTCCTCCTTGCGACAACAATGCTCCTCCATTAAAGTTCAAAGCTCTCTTAGCAACTTTCAGCCATCTTTTTGAAGGTCTTCTCTCGACCATACAGATTAGTTTCTTAGAGCCTTTCCCTAGTCACCTTCTAATCTATCCTCGCTTTCTTTGTATCTGCACATTCCTTTTTCTTCATCTCCACATCTCTTCCTTTATTCTTGGGGTTTAGTCTTTATCCATTAGCCTTAGAATGGGCGGACTGGGAAAAGACGTGGTGGTGCGAGAGCCTTCTAACTCTCCCTCAGGAGGTGAACCTAGGGATTTTGGCATCGAGCATGGGAATGAGAACTTTGTACCCAAAAAATATTGCTCAATGCTAAACTTAGATGACCTTAGCAAGCTTAAGGCCCATTTTGGCATCCTTCTTGAGTTTGATATAGAGCTCCCAGGCCCAATTGGTAGGATCCACAATCTCCCTTTGGATCAGCTTACTATGTATGAGGAGTCATTTTGGACTGGCCTTAGACTCCCCCAACCTCCTATTGTAGCTGAACTTTTCCTACCCTTCAATATGGCTCTGGGTTCAATGGTTCCAAACTTATGGTGCTTTATAATCGATGTTTTGGTCACTTGCTTTCTGATAGAGATTAAGCCATCCATCGACCTATTTTGATCCTTCTTCACCTTCAAGAGGCACCCATACAATGATTGGTGGTACATTTCTACCCAAAAGGGGGTTCATGCCTTGATCTGAGGCATCCCTTCATTGGTCCATGGCTGGAAGGGGCATTTGATTTACATGTCCAACTCGACCATAAGGGATTGGGGTTTTCCCAGCTGGGGCCAACATAGGGAGTCTAACCTCCAAGCTCTTGAGTTGGAGGATGCAAATTAATGGACAGCACTTCAAAGCACTACACAGGCACAACATTCCACCGTGCAAGCACAACATTCTACTGCTGTTGGTATTGTTATCAAAGTAGACTCTCTTTAATATTGGCCTCAACCCAACTGACCCCATAGATAAGAATTAGATAGGCCGATCTATCCTTCTTCTTTTCCTTCTTTTTTTTTAACTTACTTTGTTTTGACACAGAAATGTGGCCTGAAGAAATTGAGGTGATGAAGAAGCTAAGCCTGAAGAAAAGAAAGGCTTCAAGCTCACCTTCCAGCATGACCGCACTGAAGAAGCCACGTCAACCCTCGACCGCTCAGGCAAAAGATGTTGGATTTATGCCTTAGAAGTCAATTATTAGCTGACACATTATATAATTTTAGGATTTAAACTTATACTCGTAACCCTTTCATTATCAATAAAGGATTTTTTTTTTCAATCATGTTTATGTATCCATGATTTATCCTAAAAATTAATAAAGATGATTTTTGTATATTCCTAAAATATTAAGAATTTGAGACATACATTAATTAGTGATTAATTTCTAAATATTTTCAATCAATAGATCGTTATGGAGGACAGTGATCAATCCATTCGAGATCGGTACAAGGTTCACCTCCCTTGTGGGCAGATGGGTCTCGGATCTGTAGTGTAGGGATACTGAGGTGAAGGTGCGGGTGGTTGTTAGAGAATAACTTGTACTAAGTATGATCAATACAAGAACCATATGGATGTCTACTCACTCATCAGTGATCTTCTCGATGCTATAATGGTATCAGTGGTCCTTTGATCTGCGATATCATTGGCTATTCGCAGCGAGGCTACTGGATTTGACTGTATGTTTCCTTGGTCCCTAGCCATTCAGATCCTTACTGTGTATGTTGACTTCAATAGATTTAGATTCGCTATTTAGAGTAGGATATACCTAGATAAAATCTATTGACCTTGATAGAAAAGGAGAAGTCCTATACGATTTGCGAGATTGAGTTTAAAAAGTTTTTGGCCAAAGTAAGTGTGAATACTGAAAAAAAAATTCACAAGATTCACAAATGAACTCAAGTCAAGTCAATCTAGCACATGACTGACAATAGGGTCTGATGAGTTCTCCATGACCTCTATCAAGTCAAAACTCATGATAGAAGGATTGAATCATACAATAATTATACCTAGAAGTTCGTACTTTCATTCTACTGGATTGTTACTACATACTGCTAGGTGTTATTGATGGATTGTAGAACTCATCGGGTATTGTCTTGATGATCGATGATCCTCGAAGAATAGAATTGAAAATATTTTAATTCATCAAAAAGAGTTTCGATAATATTATGATAGAGATCACAATATATCTCACTACCAGATAGAATGGAACCTATGGGGTCACACATTAAGGGATTTAATCTCGAATTTGTCAATTGGACTTATGAAGTTCTAATTAGGTTAGGATTTATTGAAATCATATTAGGTTTATGAGAACTATGCTAGCATATGGTTAAACTTTATTCTTCTCACGACTTTGATTTGATCAAGTCTATAGTCTTGAACCTAACCTAAATCCATTTAGGTTTCATTGGGCTTTTAATTGTGAGCCCAAAAAAATTTGATTAAGTCAATTAGTTGGCTAAATTATCTTCTCATTATCTCTACACTATCTCCTAATTATCTCTAAATGTGTGTGTGGAATAGAAAGAAAGAATGGGTGGTGCCTTCCTTCATTTTTAGTAGGACCAGGGGTGCCAATCCCTAAGATTTTGCAAGAGGGGCCCACCCCTCTTATGGCTTGGTGTGGAGGGGAGAGAGAGAGGGGGTGTGCCTTCTTATGGCTTGGCATGGAGGAGAGAGAGAGGGGGGGCCACGCCCCCTCTCTTGATCAAAACCCTAATGTGGGGCGCCAAGAGTGAGAGAGAGAGGGGGGCCACACCTCCTCTCTTGATCAAAACCCTAATGTGGGGTACCAACTCTTGGCGCCCCAACTACCTGCCCCATATGAGATGGGATGCCCCTTGTACTTGCCTAAAGGGACTGATAATATGCCAATTATATCTAATTTTATTGTAAAAAAATTAGATTAAAAAGATAGAATATTCTTATGAGATAAAGATATACTTTTTTAAGATAATTGGATTCCTCTTTTGAGTCAAAGTAGAGCTTATATAAAGAAAAGGTCTCTAGGATTTCTAAGAAGTAGTTTTTGATGAAACAAAGAGTCTCCCTCTCCCTTCTCCATGCCTCTTCTCCTTCCTCTTCTCCTTCATACACCCAAGGGGTTGAGCATCCTATCTTCCACACGCCAAGAGTAGAGGTTCTGTCTATCTTCAGTGAAGAAAGTAGAGAAAAAGTTACAGATCAAGGAGTTAATCCTACAGTCTAGATCAAAGAGTTGATCAAGGTTCTCAAGACTGAGATTCTACTTGAATAAGAGAAATCTACTATGAAGAGATCAGTTTGAAATTGATCTCGATGGATATCCATAGAAGCCAGATACATGTGCGGCTCAAGCATCTATAAATCCATGATCATCGGTAGCAGTGAATGTCTACCCGGACTAAGATATTGAGATTCGATCTCATACTTATTTTTAAATTTTAGATTATATATATATTTTTCTTTTGAATTTGGATAAGATTAGATATAATCTTATGCATGTGGGGTTAAAGGATTTAACCCATTTATTTTTCACTGCGTTCAAAAAGAGTTTTGAAATATACACATGCTGCCTACCCGATTTTCTAATAAAAAAGCTCACCAAGAAGGGCCCAACTTCAGTGGCTAAGGTGGTCTAGGTGGTCCCAGTGCAAGCTTGGGTGTCGACAGCTCATCCACCACCTTCAATTTTATAGCCTACCCCTAAACTTTGGCTCCATCCTCTAAAGCTGGGAGGGTCAATGAGGAGCTAGCTCCACCATCCAGCCAAGGGGTGAAGACCTCCCTGATACAGCCATTGAGCTCTGCCCTGCATGACCATAGGGTGGCTTGCGAACTACTCAAAAGCATCCTCCTTCCAGTGGATACCGATCAATTGGAGGGATAGGGCATAGGCGCCCAATAGAGAGGGATGCCATTGATTCTTTTATCTGGGTGAGTTTTTCTTTTTCCTCCTCTTTTCTTCATATCTTCGATAGTTGACTTAGTCAGTTCTGTAGCTTGATCACTATATCATCTTATTTACTATCTCGATGAAGGTGGTGAGAGTGGAGACCTCCAAAGCCCACAAGAAGGTTGAGGCACTCCGATCAAAGGTTGGCGAGGCAAAAGTCGAGGCGAAGCACTGAGAAAGCCAAGGCCATGCAGGCATCAGTCGAGGCAGTGAAAGCGGCCGCTAAGATAGTGTTGATTAAGGCTGAAGCTACACTGAAGAAGGCAGAGGCGGCAATGAAGAAGGCAAAGGCGGAACTTCAAGAAGAGAGGAAGAACCATCAGGTAGTCGAGGAGAAGATTGTTGATACCGATCAGTTGGTGGTTGAGATGTTCCAATCTTCTTCAGAGTCCTCTCAAGAGAA
The DNA here is from genome assembly GCF_000442705.2 of Elaeis guineensis. Classification (NCBI taxonomy): domain Eukaryota; kingdom Viridiplantae; phylum Streptophyta; class Magnoliopsida; order Arecales; family Arecaceae; genus Elaeis; species Elaeis guineensis. The sequence continues at coordinate 52,281,535 of NC_026005.2, read as the reverse complement.
GATCGATTTCTATTGCCTAGGTATGGCTATCCAAAAGTGGGGGTGAATTTGGTATTTTAAAAATTTTTAACCAAATAAAAACACTCCAAATAGATATGTGCTTTTTACTTGAATGATTGTGCGATACAAATAATATGTAACAGAGGAAGTAAAAACTAATCTAAGCAAGTATTGAAAGCATGCAAATCAAATACAAGAAAGTATAACACAAAATACAAAATTTATAGTGGTTCGGAGCAATCCGCTCCTACGTCCCCTCCCCAAGCTTTCTTTGAAAATTTTACTATAATCCTCTGACTACAGTGTGTTTGTTTTCTCGGGCTCACAAACAAACTTATTTTCTCGGGTTCACCAACCACAATCCTACCCCGATAATTTTTCAAGCTCACTATCAATCCTATACCGATAGTTTTTCAGATTTACTATCAATCCAGTTGATTTAACCTTGGCTCACCAACCACAACCATACAATGATTATTTTTTCGGACTAACAATCAACCCCAAAATTTTTTCACCCAAAAGAAACTTGCAAAGAAATAAAATTACAATTCAGCACAAAATAAAACTTAAAAAAAAACTTTTTTTGAGTGCGATGAAGAGGTCAAAAGATTGCTCTTTGATGCTTGATTTTCTCTTTCTTTGAAGCTGAGAGAATATTGAAGATGGTGTTAAAGATAGCTCTTGAATGTCCTCTGAAATCTGTGCTTGAATCTCTCTTTTCTCTCTTTTTCTTAGATATTCAATGAAGCTCTCAAAGTTGAATGATTTCTTCTTTCAATCTACCTTCCTTCTTCTTTCTTGATTCTCCACCTTTAAATAGGCTTGACAAAGGTTATAAAAGATGTTCTAACTATTGAAAGGACAGAAGTAGCCATTATAAGATAATGGGGATAAAAAGCTACAAAATAGAAAACTCGCTGTTATAGGTCATAGGGTCGGCTCAGTTTTCTCTAAGTCGGCTCAATCTTTCACTGGGTCAGCTCAGTCTTGAACTAGGTTGGCTCAGTCACAGTGCTCTGAAATATTACTTTCTATCTTTTGATGTATTCTCAAACTAGGTTGGCTCAAATTTTTACTAGATCGACTCAGCTAGCGTGCCAAGTGTGCCAAATACTATTTTTTAGCTTTTCTTTATCAAATTAATTTTTAGACTAAACTTGCCTTCTAAAAATGATTTAATCCTCATTAAAACTCTTTAAATTTGAATTACATATAACTTATACTCAAAACTCTTTGTCATCATCAAAATCAATCTTTGGATCAACAATCTTCCTCTTTTTGATGATAATAAAATTTTTGAGTATACACAAAATAATATATAGTAGATTTTTAAAAAAAATCATATATTTATAAAACATGAAATCACTAAACAATATAAATAAATTTCATTCAAATTTAAGCTCAAGCATATACATACCATCTCTCCTCCTTTCTGATATCATCAAAAAGAATAACTTAAATGAAATAATCACTAAGATCAACAAAGAAAATTTTTTCTTTAACAATCCAAAAAATTAAACTCCTCCTTAAAATCATAATCAATTGAGTTTAATTTTTACTCAAAATCTGCTCCCCCTTACTATATGCCAAATTTTTTAGTTTTATTCCTTGCTTACTCTTGATACAATTAAATTAATTCTTATCCTTATTGAATTTTATATCTTATATTCAAATTGATATTACATTATGAAAATATCACATTATCATATGATTTCAATATAACTTGATTTGATTTCTCCATTTACCAAATTTTCACCCCCTTTCTTTTGCAAACAAAGTCATTTAAAAACATAATTTCAATAATTAAGCATCTTATGTGAGGATTGACAAACTTTATAAATTTTGTAATTAAAAAGATCCTCATACAATCGAGCTTATTTTAGATTTCTCAAAAGATTAACAATCGAAAAGGCATGATATAAAATATTAAGAAAGTATGCAAATAAGTAATATATTCAAAACATTTAACTTACATAATAACATCATTACACATATTGATAAATCATCAAAATCAATCAATAATTAATGATAGTATGATGTAAAGAAGGTTTAGCTTTTACCAAATATCATTATCCATTTTCTCAAATCCAAGCCATCCATCCATAAGAATTAGCTCTTTTTACTTAATTGAATGTTTGGTCAATCTGCAAAGATCATTTTCTAACTTTTGGTACCCAAGTCATCTTGGGTCTATGGAGGTTAGAGAACATGGTTCCTTTTAGAATCTAAATTTATTTAACTAATGTATAGTTAATTTTTTAAAATTACATTCAAAAATTTTATGGCCAATTTGATTATATTTAAAGAATTTAATGAAATAATTTTCAAATAAAACTTTTAAAAATATATTTTTGATAATTTTTTATTTTCTCAAAGAGATTAAATTAATTTCAGCTTTGTGAAAAATAGATTTTTGACTTTTCATTATTGACTAAAAACTAAATATAAATTTTTCAATAATGGGCTTCAATATTTCAATTTCTTTTCTTAGTTTAGTATTTTCTTTCAAAAGAGATTTTTTTTTCAATAATTTTTCAGATTCTTTTTTCAACTTTTTATTTTCTTTGACTAAAGAATTTTTAGATTTAAAAAGCATATCTTTTTCTTTAGCTAAAGTATTCTTTTCATTTAAGATATCTTCTTTTTCTATTGATAATTTACTCTTTTCATTATCTAAAAGAAGATTGAATATTTTAAATTCTTTATTTTTTAGTTTTAATTTTTTAAACTCATCCATTAAATCATTGAAGGCATCAAATAATTCATCAAATATAAAATCATTAGCTTGAATTGAGCTTATCTCTTCATTGTGAGCTATCAAACATATATTTGTCTCTTCTTCACTTGAGGATGACTCTTCTTCTAAATTTGAGCTCTTACTACTACTCCAATTAGCCAATATAACTTTTTTTCTTAATTTCTTTAAGCTCTTTTTCAGTAGGGGGTAGTCTTTTCTATACTTTCTATATTGACTCTTTTCTTCTTTCCTCTTCTTGGTTCAAAATTTTTCTTCTTTTTGGTGAATCTCATGAATCCTTTTATAATCACCATCATTTCTTCATCATCTTTCAAATCCTCGATAGAAGCATTTGAACTTTCTTCAATGGCCTATGATTTGAATGCAATGGTCTTCCTTTTAGGCTTCTCTTTTTTCTTTTGTGCTATGTTCAACTCATGTATCATGAGTGAACCAATGAGCTCTTCTAAGGATAGCTTAGTGAGATCTTTAGCTTTTTTAATTGCTATCAACTTTGTTTCCCATTCTTTTAGTAAAGACCTCAAAATCTTGCACACCAGTTAATGATTAGTATAAATTTGCCAAGACTATTTAAAATATTAATAAAATCTATAAATCTTGTGAACATATTAGAAACAGACTCATGTGGTTCTATTTTGAACATTTCATATTTGTGAACAAGTAAATTAACTTTAGATTCTTTAACTTGACTTATCCATTCATGAGTTACTTTTAATTTATCCCAAAGCTCTTTAGCCAATGCGCAAGTTGATATTCTATTAAACTCATGCATATCTATGGAATAATAAAGAACATTGATGGCTTTAGTATTTAATTGAGCCATCCTTTTGTCATTCCAATCTTTTTTGGATTTAGACACACACATATTATTGACAATTATTATGGATGTGTAAGGATCATTAAGTATAACACTCCACATATCATAGTCTTATGTTTGGATAAAAATTTTTATCTTAGTTTTTCAATAAGTGTAATTAGCACCATTGAAAAAAGGAGGTCTAATAGTTGAGTGTCTTTCACCCAACAAACAACCAAATGGGTTAGCCATAAGATCTTTAACTCTAAAAAATTAGAGCATCTGCTCTGACACCAATTATTGCCCAGGTATGGCTACCCAAGAAGGAGGGTGAATTGGATATTTTAAAAATTTTTAATCAAATTAAAACTCTAAATAGATATGTGCTTCTTACTTGAATGATTATGTGATGGAAATAATATATAACAGTAGAAGTAAAAACTAATCTAAGTATTGAAAGCAGACAAATCAAACACAAGAAAATACAACACAAATACATAAAATTTATAGTGGTTCGGAGCAATCCACTCCTACATCCACTCTCCAAGCTCTCCTTAAAAATTTTACTATAATCTCTTGACTACAGTGTGTTTATTTTCTTAGGCTCACAAATAAATCCAGTTAATTTTTTTGGACTCACCAACCATAATCCTATACTGATAGTTTTTCGAGCTCACTATCAACCCTACATCGATAGTTTTTTAGGCTTACTATCACTTCAGTTGATTTTATTCTTAGCTCACCAACTACAATCATACAATAATTATTTTTTTTGGACTAACAATCAATCCTAAGTTTCTTTCTCTCAAAAGAAACTTGCAAAAAAATAAAAAATATAATTCAGTACAAAACTAAACTAAAAAGAAAACTCTTTTTGAGCGTGATGAAGAGGCTGAAAGATTGCTCTTCAATGTTTGGCTTTCTCTTCCTTTGAAGCTGAGAGAATGTTGAAGATGGTGTTGAAGATAGCTCTTGAATGTCCTCTGAAATCTATGCTTGAATCTCTCTCTTTTTCTTAGATATTCAATGAAGCTCTCAAACTTGAATGATTTTTTCTTTCAATCTATTTTTCTTATTTTTTCTTTGATTCTCCACCTTTAAATAGGCTTGACAGAGACTAAAAAAAGTATTCTAGTCATTGAAAGGGCTGAAGTAGCTATTGTGAGATAATGAGGACAAAAAATTATAAAATAAAAAACTAGCTATTACAGGTCATTGGGTCGGCTCAATTTTTTTTTGGATTGGCTCAATTTTCTCTGAGTCAGCTCAGTCCTGAACTAGATCGGCTTAGTCGCATTGCTCTGAAATATTGCTTTCTATCTTTTGATGTATTCTCGACTAGGTCGGCTCAAATTTTTACTAGATCGACTTAGCTGGCGTGACAAGTATGCCAAATACTATTTTTTAACCTTTCTTCATCAAATTAATTTTTAGGCTAGACTAACCTCTTAAAAATGATTTAAACCTTATTAAAATTTTTTAAATTTGAATTACACATAACTTATGCTCAAAACTCTTTATTATCATCAAAATCAATCTTTGGGTCAATAATTTCTCTTAAGAAGCATTCTTCTTGGGTTAGGATCTGTTTCAAAAAAGGATAACTGTTCACCTCCTCGACCTCGACTTATCCTTTCTGGATAAAGACAAGGTGGCCGAGGACCAGCAATCAGCCAAGCCTACCACTGAGGAGCAGCCTCAATCAGAGTCTAGCATCTTCGAGGAAGCCCAGCCCTAGCCAAAGCCAGTAGTTATGGAGGAGACTTTAGGAGTTCCTATGGGTTCTTCAGAGGCTCCCCAGACTAAGGTGGCTAACGTCTCCACTTAGGCTTCGACTTTGTAATCTTTTTTATTTTTTCTATTTCATGTAATAATGAATCATTTTATTCAATAAAAAGATCTTATACCTTTAAGGCTTTTTTTCTGATTCTTGTCGTGCACTTGTCTCCATGTAGTCTAATAATTGTGGTTGGATGATCACTATTCATCACACCGAACCCCTTCCAGAGGTTGAGGCCCTACCTATTAGGGCCTATATTGAAACTCTTGAGAAGAAGGTTCATAAGGCCAAAAGAAAGGCTTTTGAGGAGAGTCGTAGGGCATCTAAGAGAAAAAACTTGCATTGAAGCTTTTGCAGAAATAAAGCACCTTAGAAAGAATATCAGGTAGATGGACAAATCATATTTTTTGGAGAAGAAATGCTTGACTGAAGCCTGTTCAAAGTTAGATAGGGCCATTGAAGAGGCTAGATGGGGTGCCACTAAAAGAATCATCCAACTTCGTGTAGCACAGAGTCAGATCTCTACCCTTGAACATTCAATTGATTCGAGCAAATCTATTGAAGAGGCAAGGTGGGGTGGTGCCAAGAAGATAGTTTGGCTCCATAATGAGATTCGTATGGCACTGGAGTGAGCCTCCACATTGAAGCATCAGATCAGTGAAGAAAAGTCAATGGTGGTGGAACTCCGATTGGAACTAGCGAAGACCAAAGTAGCAGTCAAGTTTACTGAAGACAAGATCCACCGAATGGAGGCAAGGTTTGCAACAAACCAAGTCAAGGTCATCTATGGGGTATTAAAGTCATCTCTGATAGCTTATGAGATTGGCTTCACAAAGTGTAAATATCTGACCAAGCAACGATTACCAGAGACTGATGCTGACTCCTTAGGATGACAGCTCTTGATGACTCGAAGCTCCTCAAGGTCGTTATCGGTATGGTGAATGAAGACGGTGAGAGGCCCTCTCAAGTGAGGAACAATGGCACTCTCAAAGTCCATGATTAGTTACAAATTATCATTTTTATTTTGCCATTTTGGCTTGTAAATCACTTTGTGATATCTCATGATGTTGTTGTTAGGACATCGTGATTATGAAATTAATTTTAATTTTTAAAAATATTAAAAATATATAAAAAGTAGCGAGTCGGATCGAATCCACAAAGAAGGTAGTGCTTTGATTTAAAATCTTTGATTTTATAAAAAAAAAATCGATAAAATTATTTAAGTCAAAAAATAAAAATTAAAAGTATGAAAAATAAATCTGATATTAAGATCTACTATTTAGATCATAGCTTTTACTTACAATAAAAATAAATAATCAAAATTTAAAGAGCATAAAAATAAATTGATGCTAAGATCTACTAACTAGATCTTAGCATCTACTTATAATAAAAATAAATAACAAAAATTTAAAGTACAAGAAAATAAATTTTTGCATTAAAAATAAAATTTAAGTTCAAAAAATTTTAAAAAATAATAAAATAAAACTATAATAAAGATTTCGAAGTCAATTGATGCAACCTCGTCGGGAAGATGGTTGATGACTTCTCCTTCTTCCTTCAAACTCGGAGCGAACTGGGCCTCTTCTTCTTCTTTTCTTTGGGATCTGATCTTTGAGATAGTGTAAGCATGAAGATAGCACAGGAACAAAACTCTCCTCTAAGCATTTCCTTCTTAGAAGTCTTCTTTGCAATCTAAAGCTATGTTTGCTACCCCCTCTCTATGCCTCTCCCACTCTTGGATGTTTTTTTTCTTATAGCCTGGGGTTCCTTAAATAGGTGTTAGGAGGGAGGGGATCTTTTGATTTCACTGTATGGGATTAATAGATAGGAAATGGATGCTTCCCCCATTAAGAGCAAGAATTCTGATTGAAGTCAGTATTTGAATCCCTGTTAAATTAGGTGTTCCGATGGCTTTACAACTGTCTAAATGGTGCTACAAATCTGCTTGACCGAACCCGCAAACCCACCAGCTCAGAACTTGCTCCCGTGCGTTTCAAATCCCACGTGACCCTGTGAGCTTCCTTCAAATCACTCGGAACTACACGTGAAACCAGCGCTCCATCTCTGTTTCCACTGTGAAGTCCATGCAAATTCAAACTACTGGGTCTCACTTTCAAAAACCTCATGAAGCCTGCTTGCTTCAAATCCTTCCACACCCAGCACTTGTAATTAATGCACCCATGGGCCCCTTCTTATTTAAATACTCATGCCCATTTTCTCTTAAAATATATATATTTTTTTTATTCATTGAATTTCTGACATCAGTATATCATTGCACGTCGTGCACATAACAAGTCTGAATTCGGACATGAACTTCATCTACACGCATTGAAAGATCGTTGCTTATTATTTTATGATTAAATTTTCATAATTAATTATTTTTTAAAAAAATATTAAAAATATTAAATTTAAAATAATAAGAATTAAATATCAAAAATTTTAATTTTTTTATGACATATTTGATGCACTAATCACACTCTCCAACTTGAACTATGCTCGTCCTCGAATAAAAAAAAATTAGAGTTAAGTACCATTTAACTTAGAGTTTCAAATTTTACCAAGTAATTTTCAAAAAAATCATCGATATTCAATAAAGCGTGAGTAAGATATGTTATTAGGATATTAATACTAATCAATATGAGAATTAAGCTAAGAATACTAAATTTTTTCTAAATTTTTTCTAAATTACCTTTATCTTTATCTCCAAATCATTAACCTTCATATGGGCAAGTATATTATTACTTTTGTCCTTCATTTATTGATTTTTTAAAATATTATACCACTATTGAGTGTCTTAACCTCTTAAGCTTTCTGTTTGATCTATATAGCGAGTTTTCAACTAATGACTCCCGAACTAGATGATTTTAAGGTACTAGATATAGAATACCCCATAGACTTGCTTGCTCGAATCAAACAGACTATGAGTTAAAACTAACTTTATAATAAAGTTTCTTTATCCTTCATACATTTTAATGCAAAACTCAATGCTTGCTTAGGCAAAGAGGTCCAGTTACTCAGAATAAAGTACTTGAAATTTTTTTTTCTTTATATGAAGAAATGTGTAGTTATCCTACACAAGTCCATAGGAAGTAAATTCTTCTTTGATACTAGTAGAAAAATTTAGAAATGCTCAAAAAAAATTGTTTAAGTTCTAAACTTAACTTTTTATTGAGTTTTCTTAATACTTGATCCCTTGATATCTCACAAACTCTCTGATCTGTACATCAATTTGATTATCTCAGTCTACATACATCGATATCATGTTGAAGCGATTTAGCATGAAAAATTTCAAAAAAGGCTATCTTTCAATAGACCATAGAATTTTTTTCTCCAAGAGGGATTGTCCAACAATACCTCAAGAGAGGGAGCGTATGAGTAGAATTTCATATGCTTCGACAGTGAGTTTTAAAATATACATCATAATATATAGAAGATCAGACGTGGTATACTCACTAAGGGTAGTGAGCATATACCAGTTTGATCCAAGGGAGAACCACTTGAAGGTTGTAAAAATCATCCTTAAGTATTTAAGAAATACTAAAGACCGGTAGCTTGTTTATGGAGAATCTGACTTAAAACTTGTGGGATTTACAGACTCCAGCTTTCAGTCAGACCATGACGATAGTAAAAGTGTATCAGATTTTATATTTATCCTGAATAGTGGAGCAATCTGTTAAAAAAATTTCAAGCAATGCACCGTAGCCGACTCAATGTATGAGGTGGAGTACATCATGACATCTGATGCTGTGAAGAAAGCTATATGGTTGTGGAAGTTCATCAACGAGCTCGGAGTAGCACCCTCCTTGGATGGTCTGATCTTGTTATACTGCGACAGCACTGGCGCCATTGCTAAAATAAATGAACCAAAGTCCCATCAGCACACCAAGCATATACTGCACCACTTCCATCTGGTCCAAAAAATCATGAATCGAGGTGACGTCAACCTTCAGAAGATCGATGGAAAGGAGAACCTAACCAATCCATTTACTAAAATCCTCAATCTTAAGGAGTTCGAAGACCATAAAATGAAGATGGATATACGATACTGTACTAATTGGCTTTAGTCTAAGTGAGAGTTGTTGAAAATTATATCCTAAAGTCAATCGTTAGCCTGTTGACAGTTGTATTCATTTGTACTTGTATATGAATTATTCAATAATAAAAATTATTTGATATTTTCATCATAAATGTTTACATCTTTAATATGAACTCTTAGGTTGTGACGAAGTCTTTAGGACTAATTAAAAAGAGATTTAGTCCTTAAACTTATTCGCAACTAAATGATATGTTATTACTAGGATGATAAACATCTCAAGTATAGGTCATTGTTTGCCATATGGGTTGATCATCCTCTTAATCAAAAAATATAGAGACACTGATATGGCATGTAGTGGAGTATAAGAGTACATTCGCACCAAACGTAACCAACTACGAAGCACTCTGCTATCAAGAGTAGCTCACGAAGGGTATGGGTATAACTGTCCCTCTGACCAAAGATCACTACAGTGACTTGCAAGCAACTCACTATACTTTGCTATCGAACTATCTAAATTTTTAATTCAGTAACAGAAGATTTTTAGATACAGTCAAGTACTTGTCAAGTCGGTGTATGAGTCAAGATGGGATTGATCCCTCCAAATAAGTAAGATTTAATGCATCAATATATTTTAATTTAGTAAAATCTTCATCAAGATAATCTATGTGATGAATTTGAAATGTTGAAATATAATGTGATAACTATTCTAAGGTTGACAGTTAAACCCTAGGTCACCTAAAGTATTAGGGTTAAAGGAATGAACTATACGGTAACCATACGCTAATAGATTCTTGAACGTTGCTTTGCAATCATTTGGCCTATCTGGACATCGGGTTTTATTGCTAAATGGTTACATCAATTAGTTCAAAAAGTTGTTCCTATGTTACCGACTTAGGTTCGAACCTATGAGGTCATACTCAAAAGAAGTTACTGACTGATCACATAGCTGATCAATGATTGAGAATCATTCAAGGATCTAATCATTGATTCAATTGATGGTTAGATTTATGCAAAAATTATAATCAATTATAGGAGGATTAATTAGTAATTAAATTACTGATTAGCTTAATTTGATTGAACAATGTGAATTAGATCAAATCTAAATGAATTAGATTCAATTTGGTTTGACTTGATTAGGAAGATAACCTAATTATTAAGGGTGAATGGTTCCTAATTTGATCAAGACTTGGACTTAATTAAATTTTAATTTGATTATAATTTAATTATATTTAAGACCTAATTGGATTGAGTTCATATTGATTTAATTAGTTTAACCTAATTTGATTAGGTTGAAGACTTATTGAAAGAAACTGTAGAGTCCAAAATAGCTTGGACTCCTACCCTAGCCGACCACCCTTGCATGCACATGTTAGGAATAGTGTCCTGAAGCCAATCGTCAGCCTGTTGATGGTTGTGCTCATTTTTGTATATGTACATGAATTATGAATTAATAAAAATTATTTTGATATTTTTTCATCATAAAATATTTCATCTTCTAATGAACTCCTATGTTGTGGTGAAGTCCTTAGGACTATTTAGACTCGACAAAGGAGGATTTGTCGTTTAGTCCTTAAATCTGTTGGCGACCAAATAATACGTTGTTACCAAGGATGATAACGTTTATCAAGCATAGGTCGTTGTGTGCCATATAGGTGGGTTGTCCTCTTAACCAATGAGTGTGGAGACACTAGTATGGCATACAGGTGAGATGTAAGGGTACATCTGCACTGAATATGACCGACTCCGGAGCTATTTTTGCTGTCAAGATTTATTTTGATGGAATATGGATATAAATATCCCTCCGACCTGAGACCGCCACGGTGACTTGCAAGCAACTCACTGCACTTAGGCACTGAACTACCTGAATTTCTAATTCAGTGACGGAAGGCTGCTGAGTGTAGTCAAGTACTTGACTTGTCAGTGCATGTGTCAAGATGGGATTGACCACTCCATTTTAGGAGCTGTGTATAGTCGTGTTTCAATTTAGCAAAACTTTGGTCAGGGTAGTCCTTGTGAGGAGTCACAAGACTGTTTGAGTTGAGCACGATTCGGATGATCTGATCAGGGTTGACAGTTTAATCCTGAGTCATCCTAAACACAGGGGTCAAAAGGATGAATTATACAGTAACCATATTCATATAGGTTTTGAGTGTTATGATTGCGACTATTCGACCTATCCAGATGTCAGATACCATTGCTAGATGGTCACTTCGATTAGTACAGGAATTGGTTCCTGTGCTACCAGCTTAGGTTCAAACCTGCGGGGTCACACACATTAGAGGTTCCTATCTGATCTGATGGCTGGTGTAGAATTCTTCATGTTTGAGACTCAGTGATCAAGAATCAGGATTCTCTGATCATGAGTTTCACACATTATGGGTACCGGGGTCATGAGTCCTACTAGTTGGGACTTTTCGATCAGGATTACATATCGATGAATTCTGATACCCGATTGCCCATCAGATTTGGACTCAGTATTTATGAGAGGTTTAATTAGTGATTTGATCACTAATTAACTCAATTTGATTGAGTAATTATTTTTGGATCAAGTCCAATTGAATTGGATTCAGTTGGGTTTGACCCGATTAGGTTAAGAGTTGACCTAATCGTCGAGATAGTTTGGTCCCTGATTTGATCAAGGGTTGGACTTAGTCAATTTTTGATTTGATTAGGATTTTTTTGAGCCTAATTAAGCCTAATTAAGTTGGGTTTAAATTAGTCTAATTGAACCTAACTTATTTGGTTCAATTAGGTTGGTTTAAATAATGAAACCACCTTGACCCAATCTTCATGCGCCATCTCACTTTCATTGCACCCATTTGAATTTATGACAAGGAACTTCTCATGAATTATTTTTTCATACCAAGCCCTCTCCACGCCCCACTTTAATATGCCAAATGAATGGATAAGGATGATTGGTTGGCCATTCAAATTCAAAATAAAGTTTGAATTTGAATGGGCAATCAATCTTTGCGTCTTATCCCTTTTTTTACGCTCCATTTATTACATGAGAAAAAGTTTCTCACGAAATCACTCCATGCACAATTTAAGCCACGCCTCATGCCTTTAGTGGATAAGGGATGAGTTGGTGTTCATTTGAATTCAAATTTTGATTTGAATTCAAATGTGCAATTACTCATCTTTATCATTTCTTTTGGATAAGACATTTGACGTTGTTATAAAAGGAGGAGAAGAGTGGGACGTGCAAGAAGAAAATTTTTGGAGAAAAATTTTGGGGTGTGAGAACTCTTGTGCATGAGAAGGAAGTCCATATCCTTCCAAGAGAAAAAGAAAGAAAAGAAAGAAAAGTGGGTGCAAGGTTTTCGGTGAGTTCCCTAGAGTTTTAACCTGGGGTTCGGGAAGTGAGAAAGTGAGCTCGAGTGTCGTGAGCCCACAAAATTTCAGAGAGATCTTCAACATCCTCTCAAGCACATCTGTTGATGATTCAGAGCATCCAAAGAATTGACAGACATCGATCAAAGAAGTTCGATCAGCATCGGTCGTCAAAAGGGCTCTACAACGAGTTAGCACTCGTGAGGAGTCGATCATATCGAAAGCTTCGTGTGGACGATCCGTAGAGGCCAGACATACTATGTGGCTATGTTACGATGATCAGACTCTTCCGACGGTGATCAGATTGTGGCGATCTACTATCCGCATAAAGGTATTGTGTTCTGAACACATTACAGTAAAGTGTTTACTGTTTGAATTTGAAATTCAAATTTAAATGAATGCATGCTATATATCATATTTAGATCCTAGTATAGGGTAAATTTATGTTAATTAATTAGATTAATTAATATTTTTTCACTGTAAAATTATAATTTTGAAAAAATTTTAAAATTACCATTTTACCCCTGCACTGAATTTTCTCCATAAATGGTATCAGAGCGGGTTCTTAGATATGATATATATATTTGCATGCATAGATTAAGTTGTAATCTAAAAGTTTAAATTTAAAATTTAAAATTTAAAATTTAAAATTTGAATTTTGAAAGTTGTTCGAAATTCAAAATTCAAAAATTTGAAATTCAAAATTTAAAATTTGAATTTTAAAATTTAAAATTTGAAATTTAAAATTTAAAAATTTAAAATTTGAAATTTAAAATTTGGTTGAAATTTCAAATTTGAAATTCAAAATTTAAAATTCAAAATTTGAAATTCAAAAATTTAAAAATTTGAAATTTAAAATTTGTTTGAAATTTGAAATTCAAAATTTAAAATTTAAAATTTAAAATTTAAATTTTAAAATTGGTATATTAAGATATACTAGATCCAAGTAGCAAGTAATCGAATTGGGTTGGTTGCCATGACCGTCCGATCATAGGAGAAAAGTAGGGTTTAAAGGCCCTCCCTCCCATTCGATGGGGTCTCCTATGACGGTAGGGGGCCGCTACAATTATATCCCATACAGATGAAGCAGCGAAAGAAATTAATTATAAAGGTTCAATTGTGAAATTTATCATGAATGTGTTAGATTAGATCTAAAGGAATATTCATGATTTATTTTGATTGAGTTATTTTCTGTTATGTAATTAGCAATAGGATTGCTATTTATAAAATATGCTGATCTATTTATGAAATGAGTCAACATATTTGGTGAACAGAAAATAAAATCTTTCAAATTTGAAAATTATTTTCGAAATATCAAACCCTGACCCATCAGCCCAAATACTTAATTAAAAGAATTAAGTGTTGTCTAGTAGGTCTAAAATTGTGAATTAAGACCTAAGACAATTGCATAAACTTGTGGGTCAATGGGTTAGATGGATTAGGTCCATAATTGGGTTAGACCTAAGGTTAGCTTAAAGAAATGGACTAAATTAGAGTAATTGATCAAATCTAATCAAAAGTTGAATTAGATTAGGTCAAGGATACTCTAGACTCAACTCTAATAGTTGTAGTTGAATGGGTCCATGTCTATAACTAGACTAAGATAGACTTAATTCATGGCTATGCGGTGGAACCCTATTTACTAAGTTGATCAAATTAAAACTAATAAATCGGTTGGTGTCTAAGGTAAGTTTGACAGTTTGACCAGTGATTTTTAAGCGGGAGCTACTCGCAGTGATTCGATCTCTGATGAGTTAATGGCTTATCCCCACCACTGATCTCACTTACCTGGCCAACCTGGTGAATTAGATTTTGATTAGATCACTTGGTGATTAGGGCTCACCCATGTCATTAGGTAAATCAGTTTGACTGATTTAGGTGCTCCTAATGCCAGCTTTAATTAAATCTTTTTTTTTAATCTGACTTGGTGAAGTCAGTGGGAGGATTAAAATTGACTGGATATTTTCTTCTCATCTATCCTTTAATAAAAGCTTCAAAAATTATTAGGTCTCTAAAAATAATTAAGTTATATTGATAACTAAGTCATAGCCTCCCATTAAGTGAGTGATAATGAGTCCATTAGTTTAATAATCATTGGAAGCCCAAAGGCCTGGTGCTTATTGACTAATAGAATTATCATTCATAATATGATAATTTGGTTAGAGTCTTTCTGATGGTGGTCAGGTTGGCCGGTCAAAGTCGGGCCTGATCATTTATTGATCCGATTCACCAAATCAAATCATGTTAATGGTTGGACCTAACCAGATCTTTTCAGTGGAGGCCAAAACCTACTGATTAGGTTCTGGGGCAAAATCAATTATTAGAAGTTGTTTAGAGAAACAACTAGTTATGAACCTATCCATAGTGAACATGGGTTGACCAACTAAAGTTGGGCTTGCGTGTAGTTTGTGTGGATTCTAGTACCCACTAAGGAATTAAAGTAATTCCTCGAATTGGAGGTTGAGGCTACCAGTTCGTAAAAATACTGGGAGAAACTTTAGACTAAAGTTCAAATCTTTAGTATTTATAATTTATGTACTAATAGAGGTCTGATTTTCTTTTATGCAGCTATGGCTACTATCCTGTCGCTCTGGTCATTATTAGATAATGACAAGCTCATGGGACCTAATTTCGATAGCTGGTATCAAAAATTAAAAATCATCCTTGAGTATAAGCGGATCTTTTATGTAGTAATGGATCTGGCACCTGAGGAGCCAGCCCCGAACGTTAGAGGGACGGTCCGAGATACTTATCAGAAGTGGCTCAACGACCGCACCACCGTTCGGTACATAATGCTGGCGACAATGAATGATGAGTTCAGTCGCAGGTTCGAGAATGCCCAGCCCCAGGAGATGCTTCCATTGTTGAACGACTCCTTTGGCATGCCTGACGATGTTGAAAGGCACAAAACTAGTTGTGCCATTTTCAATACTCGGATGAGGGATGGAGCCTCAGTCACTGATCATGTACTGTACATGATCGAAATGATTGAGCACCTAAGTAAACTGGGCTTTCCCTTACACGAGCAGCTCGGTAAGGATGCGATCCTTAATTCATTGCCCAAGTCCTTCCTCCCCTTCCTTACTCATTTTTGGATGACAAAGCCTGCATAAACTACCACAGCTTGTTGGGGTTGCTGCAGAACTTTGAAAAGGATCACCAGCTCCATAAGGAGTCGGTGAATGTTGTGGGAGGGTCTTCTTCTGGTCGTCGACCCTTTAAGAAAGGGAAGAAGAAGAACAAGAAGAAGAAGAATAAGAAGGTGCAGCTGCATGCTGGGACGTCTGCACAGGGTCAGACCAAGAAGCGCAAGCCCGACCAGAGCTAGGCGGAGTGCTTCTTTTGTAAGAAGCAGGGGCACTGGAAGAGGAACTGTCCTCTATACATTGCCTCCCTGGATCTGAACAGGTCGAAGAAGAAGCAAGGTACTTATATGATAACACCTTGCAACTTTTTTATTTGTGATACTACTGCCTGGGTATTGGATACCGAAAGCCCTTATCATATTTGCAATTCGATGCAGGGTTTGCAAGTCAGTAGGAGATTTGATGAAGGCGAGAGGTTCCTGAACGTTGGAGATGGAAGAAAAGTTTCAGTTCTAGCAGTAGGAATCATGAACCTTGTAATCAATTCTCAAAACATAATTCTGAGTGAATGTCACTATTATCCAAGCTTTTTATTAAATATTATTTCTGTAGGCCTTTTGGCCATGAACGGTTATCAATTTTTAATAAAAGAAAATGTTTGCAATATCATTTTGAATGGTGTTACAATGTTTGTTGGACAACTTAATAATAGAATTTACTTTCTATCACAACCTGTTAATATGGTTCAAACCTCCGGTAAACGTCCTAGAATAGATAATGTGTCAGAAGTCTACCTTGGCACTGTAGGCTAGGTCATATCAATAAGAACAGGATAAACAGGTTGGCTCAAGAAGGAATTCTTGAAGTAGGTGATTGTGAATCACTTCCAACCTGTGAGTCCTGTCTTCTTGGTAAAATGACCAAGTCACCTTTTACTGGAAAAGATGAGTGAGCCAGTGAACTCTTGGCTCTGGTACATTCTGATGTATGTGGACCTATGAGCTCAAGTGCAAGAGGTGGATATTTCTACTTCATAACCTTCACAGACGACCTATCGAGGTATGGGTATGTCTATTTAATGAAGCATAAGTCGGAGTCGTTTAAAATGTTCAAACTATTCCGAAATGAGGTAGAAAAATAAACTAGAAAGTGTATTAAAACTCTTCGATCTGATCGAGGAGGTGAATACCTTTTCAATGATTTTCTGATATATCTTGGGGAGAATGAAATTATCTCTCAGTGGACACCTCCTGGAACACCACAGCATAATGATGTGTCTGAAAGGAGGAATCGGACCTTGTTGGACATAGTTCGATCCATGATGGGGTTTGCTGGTCTGTCGATCTTCCTCTGAGGATATGCACTCGAATCAGCTTGTTACCTTCTAAATAGAGTTCCAAGTAAGTCTGTAACCAAAATGCCATATGAGATATGGATAGGACATAAGCCAGTACTCTCGCACCTAAGGGTTTGAGGGTGTCCGGCTTATGTTAAACGTTTAATTACGGATAAGCTTGGACCTAGGTCTGACAAGTGTAATTTTATAGGGTACCCAAAAGAGACCAAAGGGTATTACTTCTACCTAGCTGATGAGCAAAAAGTGTTTGTCAACCTTAAGGCAATCTTTTTGAAAAAAGAGTTCCTTGGTGAAGGGACTATTGCCTCTAAGGTTGAACTTGACGAAGTTCGACAGGTGAAAAAATTGACACAAGTTACTGAACCTGAACTGGATTTGATTAGATCAGATCCAGAGCTAATTGTTCAAGCACTCTTAAGGCGATCTGGTAGAGTACCACGTCAACCAGACAGATACTATAGTTTCTTGGTCCGAGATGACGATCCTATCGAACTTGATGAAAATGATGAGGATCCGATCACCTACATGGATGCAATGCAGAGATCCGACTCTGAGAAATGGTTAGAGGCCATGAAATTCAAAATGGAGTCCATGAAGGTCAACGATGTGTGGACATTGGTTGACCCACCCGAAGGAGTAAAACCCATAGGGTGTAAATGGGTCTTCAAGAGGAAGAGAGGCGCAGACGGAAAGGTGAAAACCTATAAAGCCCATCTGGTTGCCAAGGGATATCGTCAACGTTATGGTATAGACTATGACGAGATATTTTCTCCTGTGGCAATGCTCAAATCCATTCGGATTATGCTTGCGATAGCTGCCCATCTGGACTATGAAATCTGACAGATGGATGTGAAGACAGCTTTCCTAAATGGAGAGCTGGATGAAGAGGTGTATATGATACAACCTGAAGGATTCACATCCACATATGAGTCTAAGGTGTGTAGGCTACAGAGGTCCATTTATGGACTTAAGCAGGCATCATGGAGTTGGAACATATATTTTGATAAGACAATCAAGACGTATGGCTTCGTTAAGAATGGAGAAGAGCCATGCATTTATAAGTGGGCTAATGGTCTAGTAGTAGTATTTCTTGTATTGTATGTGGATGACATTCTC
This sequence comes from Elaeis guineensis, assembly GCF_000442705.2. Classification (NCBI taxonomy): domain Eukaryota; kingdom Viridiplantae; phylum Streptophyta; class Magnoliopsida; order Arecales; family Arecaceae; genus Elaeis; species Elaeis guineensis. The sequence goes on along the minus strand of NC_026005.2, from coordinate 52,263,273 downwards.
TTAATCAGGAATGATGTCCCTACATTACAGGGAATAAAGTGGCTGTCGTCACAGTTCTCTATGAAGGATCTGGGAGAAGCTTCCTACATCCTAGGGATGAGGATCTATAGGGATAGATCTAAAAGGTTGCTTGGTTTATCTCAGTCCACGTACATTGATACTATGCTGAAGAGATTCAGCATGGAGAATTTCAAGAAAGGCTATCTTCCTATAGGCCATGAAATTTCTCTCTCGAAGAGGGATTGTCCGACAACACCTCAAGAGAGAGAGCATATGGATAGAATTCCATATGCTTCGGCAGTGGGATCTATCATGTACGCCATGACATGTACACGACCAGATGTGGCATACTCACTAGAGGTAGTGAGTAGATACCAATCTGATCCAGGGGAGAATCACTGGAAGGTTGTTAAAACTATCCTGAAGTATTTAAAAAATACTAAGGACCAGTGGCTTGTTTATGGTGAATCGGACTTGAGACTTATAGGATTTACAGACTCTAGTTTTCAGTCTGATCATGATGACAGTAAAAGTGTGTCGGGATTTATTTTTACCCTTAATGGTGGGACTATCTACTGAAAAAGTTTCAAGCAAAACACAGTTGCTGATTCAGTTTGCGAGGCAAAGTATGTCGCTGCATTAGATGCTGCCAAAGAAGCGGTGTGGCTGAGAAAATTCATCATCGAGCTCAGAGTAGCACCCTTCATTGTTGGTCCAGTTCTGCTCTACTGTGACAGCTCTGAAGCCATTGCTCAGGCGAAGGAACCAAAGGCACACCAGCGGACTAAGCATATTCTGCGCCGCTACCATCTCATCTAGAAAATTATGGATCGAGGTGACGTCGATCTTTAGAAGATCGATGGGAAGGAGAACCTGGCTGACCCATTCACTAAAGTCATTGTGGTGAAGGAGTTTAACAACTACAAGTCGAAGATGGGTATTAGATACTGCACCGATTGGCTTTAGGCCAAGTGAGAGATTGTTGGGAATAGTGTCCCAAAGTCAATCATCAGCCTGTTGACGGTTGTGCTCATTTTTGTATATGTACATGAATTATGAATTAATAAAAATTATTTTGATATTTTTTCATCACAAAATATTTTATCTTCTAATGAACTCCTATGTTGTGGTGAAGTCCTCAGGACTATTTAGACTCGACAAAGGAAGATTTGTCGTTTAGTCCTTAAATCTGTTCGTGACTAAATGAAACGTTGTTACCAAAGACGACAATATTTATCAAGCATAGATCGTTGTGTGCCATATAGGTTGGTTGTCCTCTTAACCAATGAGTGTGGAGACACTAGTATGGCATACAGGTGAGATGTAAGGGTACATCTGCACTGAACGTGACCGACTCCGGAGCTATTTCTACTGTCAAGATTTGCTCCGATGGAATATGGATATAAATGTCCCTCCGACCTGAGACAGCCACGGTGACTTGCAAGCAACTCACTGCACTTAGGTACTGGACTACCTGAATTTCTAATTCAGTGACGGAAGGCTGCTGGGTGTAGTCAAGTACTTGACTTGTCGGTGCATGTGTCAAGATGGGATTGACCACTCCAGTTTAGAAGTTGTGTACAATCGTATTTCAATTTAGCAAAATCTTAGCTAGGGTAGTCCTTGTGAGGAGTCACAGGACTGTTTGAGTTGAGCACGATTCGAATGATCTGATCAGGGTTGACAGTTTAACCTTGAGTCGTCCTAAACACAGGGGTCAAAAGGATAAATTATACAGTAACCATATTCATGTAGGTTCTGAGTATTGTGATTGCGACTATTCGACCTATCAGGATGTCGGGTACCATTGCTAGATGGTCACTTCGATTAGTACAGGAATTGGTTCCTGTGCTACCAGCTTAGGTTCGAACCTGCGGGGTCACACACATTAGAGGTTCCTATCTGATCTGATGGCTGGTGTAGAATCCTTCATATTTGGGACTCAGTGATTGAGAATCAGGATTCTCTGATCACGAGTTCCACACATTATGGGTACCGGGGTCATGAGTCCCACTGGTTGGGACTTTTCGATTAGGGTTACATATCGATGAATTCTGATACCCGATTGCCCATCGGATTTGGACTCAGTATTTATGAGAGGTTTAATTAGTGATTTGATCACTAATTAACTCAATTTAATTGAGTAATTATTTTTAGATCAAGTCCAATTGAATTGGATTCAATTGGGTTTGATCCGATTAGGTTAAGAGTTGACCTAATCGTCGAGATGGTTTGGTCCCTGATTTGATCAGGGGTTGGGCTTAGTCAATTCCTGATTTGATTAGGATTTTATTGAGCCTAATTAAGTCTAATTAAGTTAGATTTAAATTAGTCTAATTGGACCTAACTTATTTGGTTCAATTAGGTTGGTTTAAATAACGAAACCACCTTGACCCAATCTCCATGCGCCACCTCACTTCCATTGCACCCATTTGAATTCATGAGAAGAAACTTCTCATGAATTATTTTTTCACGCCAAGCTCTCTCCATGCCCCACTTTAATGTGCCAAATGAATGGATAAGGATGATTGGTTGGCCATTCAAATTCAAAATAAAGTTTGAATTTGAATGGGCAATCAATCTTTGCGTCTTATCCCTTTTTTTACGCCCCATTTATTACATGAAAAAAGGTTTCTCGTGAAATCACTCCATGCACAATTTAAGCCATGCCTCACGCCTTTAGTGGATAAGGGATGAGTTGGTGTCCATTTGAATTCAAATTTTGATTTGAATTCAAAAGTGCAATTACTCATCTTTATCCTTTCTTTTGGATAAGATGTTTGACGTTGTTATAAAAGGAGGAGAAGAGTGGGGCGTGCAAGAAGAAAATTTTTGGAGAAAAATTCTGGGACATGAGAACTCTTGTGCATGAGAAGGAAGTCCATATCCTTCCAAGAGAAAAAGAAAGAAAAGAAAGAAAAGTGGGTGCAAGGTTTCCAGTGAGTTCCCTAGAGTTTTAGCCTGGGGTTCGGAAAGTGAGAAAGTGAGCTACGAGTGTCGTGAGCCCACAAAATTTTAGGAAGATCTTCAAAATCCTCTCAAGCATGTCTGTTGATGATCCAGAGTATCCAAAGAATCAACAGACATCGATCGAAGGAGTTCGATCAGCATCGACCGTCAAAAAGACTCTACAACGAGCTAGCACTCGTGAGGAGTCGATCAGATCGGAAGCTTCGTGTGGATGATCCACAGAGGCCAGACATACTGTGTGGCTGCGTCGCGACAATCAGACTCTCCCGACAGTGATTAGATTGCGGCGATCTACTACCCGCACAAAGATATTGTGTTCTAAACACATTACAGTAAAGTGTTTACTGTTTGAATTTAAAATTTAAATTTAAATGAATGCATACTATATATCATATTTAGATCCTAGTACAGGATAAATTTATGTTAATTAATTAGATTAATTAATATTTTTCTGCTGTAAAATCATAATTTTGAAAAAATTTTAAAATTACCATTTTACTCCTGCACTGAATTTTCTCCATAGCACACCCTTCCCAATGCCAATTTCAGATTGGCATGATAGAACTCCATGCCCACACTCCCTTGTCACCCACTCTTGATAGGGATCAAGAGTTTGGATCAATTGGTTGATCCAATCGAATTCAAATCTGATTTGAATTCAAGTATAGATGAGAAATCTGTTCTCATCCAAATACCTCCATGCTACATCTATATAAAGCCCTGATTTTCATACGCCAAAAATCAGAAGAGATTCTTTGGGGCATGTTCTAGGGTTTTGGGTGTGAGGTCTTGGAGTGGGTGGCCTATCATTGGCGTGTGAGCATAGAGGAGAACTTCCTCCTCTTTGGTAAGCATCCTAAAAATCTATTCTAGGATTTTTGGATAAGGGAAAGTCAAAAAAGAAGAAAGTTCTCCCTCCATCTATCCATCACCTATCCCTTCTTGTTCTTCCTACAGTTTCGGAGGAGTCCAAGAGATCCATAGGGAGAGAAGATCAGCTATCTACAATAGTTTCTATGCGAGCTAGCACTTTCGAAGAAACAAATCAGTGCAGGACTTCGAGTGGATCACTTATAGAGACCGGATACCCTGTACAACTGCGAACAACTAACAAAACCATGATTTTCAGATATGAAGATCTGCTACCTGTGCTAAGGTATTGAGTTATAAACTCATACTTGATATACATAGGATGTATAGTGTAGATATGATCTACAGATGCTTGTTTTGATGTGATCATGCTTGCTGATTTTGTTTTCAGATCATATATATGCATCATAACATATCATAAATCCTAGGATAGGCATTAAGATTAGATCTTAAGCATGCAGTATAGATTAAATTATTTAATCTGATTTTTCACTGTATAAAAAATTTTTAAAATACATGCTATGCGCCTGTCGATTTTTCAATACGAAACTTCTAATGTGTGACCCCATAGGTTCAAACCTAAGCCGGTAGCACAGGAACAAATTCCTATACTAATCGATGTAATCATCTAACAGTGAGACCGGATGTTCGAATAGATCAAATGATTGTAAAGCAACATTGAAGAACTTACTGGCATATGGTTACCATATAATTCAGTCTTTTAACCTTAATATTTAAGGTGACCTAAGATTTAATTGTCAACCCTGAAATAGTCAACCACATTATATTTCAATCTTTAAAATCTATCACATAAATTATTCTAGCCAAGGTTTTACTAAATTAAAATACACTGATACATTAACTCCTACTTATTCGGAGGGGTCAATCCCATATTGACTCACGCATCGACTTAATAAGTACTTGACTATACCTAGAGACCTTCCATCACTGAATTAGAAATTCAAGTAGTTCGGTACCAAAGTACAGTGAGTAGCTTACAAGTTATCATGATAATCTCATGTCAGAGGGACACTTATATCCATACCCTTCGTGAGCTACTTTTGACAGTAGAGTGCTCCGTGATTGATCTATTCGATGTGAATGTATTCTTACATTCCACCTACATGCCATACTAATGGCTCCACACTCATTGGTTAAGGGAATAACTAATCTATATGGCACACAACGACCTACACTTCATATTACTATCGTCCTATTAATAGCATATCATTTGGTTGCGAACATATTTAAGGACTAAACGATAAATCCTCCTTTATCGATTAAATCTAATCCTAAAGACTTTATCACTACACTGGAGTTCAAAGAAGATGGACAAAATATGATGAAAAGGCCTAATAACATTTATTAATAAAAATTTATATACAATGTACAAAGATAAGCACAACTGTCAACAGGCTGATGATTGACTTTAAGATATAATTCTTAATAAATTTAACAAAAAAAATCTAAAAAACCTAATTTACGATGAAAAAAAAATTTATGTAGCTAATAATTTTATTGGCGACGTACCTCTATTTTCTATCCCTAATAATTCTGCCAAAAAAAATTTCCCTCTAAAAAAATTTTCATCTAAAAAAATTTAACCAAAAAAAATTTATAAAAAAATAATTTACAATGAAAATATAAATCTTCGTTATAATTTTATTAGCAACACAAAATATATTTCTATCGCTAATAATTCCCGACAAAAAAAGTCCCCTAAAAATTTCCAAAAATTTTCAAAATTTTTTCTCAAAAATTTTTATCGCTAATAATTCTCAAAAATTATTTTTTTCTAAAATAAATTTTATTCAAAAATAAATTTTTCATCATAAATAAATTTTTGTTCAATGCACGGAGTGCATTCACGTCGTTCGATGCACCACATACATGCAGGCTCATATGGCATGTGATGGATAAGCATAGATGCACGCCACCTATATTATGATTATGAATGGGGATGATGAGAACTCCGATGTTATGCAAAGAGTATAGAAATTTCAATAGTTTTCGAACCATTCGATGCGAAGCAACAAGCAAGTCGTTCGATGGAATACGAGATGCATGCTAGTCGATGGTCATGATTTTTTAGGTGCAAATGAGCTAGGTTATTTGTGATGAAAAATAGTTTTCATAGTAAATGATGTATTATTTATGATGAAAATATTGTTTCATCATGAATACATGTATTTGTGATGAAAATATTTTCATAACAAATAATTACATTGTGAAAACCCTATTTTCTTGTGCAAAATAGGTTGCAAGTCCAGGCTTAATTAATTTATAGATTAAGTCCTAATTGATTTAAATTAAATTAAATTTAATTAGATTTAATTTAATTTGAGGCTAATTAGATTTTATAATCCAAGTAGGATTTGGATTTAAAGCCTAATTGAATTAGGTTTTATAGGATTTCAATTAAATTCGAATTAGATTCAAATTGGATTCGAATTGAATCATGGATCAAGTCCTAATTAATTTAAATTAGATTTAACTTAATTAGATTTGACTTAATTTGAAGCTAATTAGGTTTTATAATCTAAGTAGGACTTGGATTCAAAGCTTAATTGAATTAGATTTGATGAGATTTTAAATTAAATTTGAATTGAATCATGGATCAAGTCCTAATTGACTTAAATTAAATTTAATTTAATTAGACTAGACTTAATTTGAGATTAATTAGATTTTATAATTCAAGTAGGATTAGGATTCAAAGTCTAATTGAATTAGATTTGATAAGATTTATAATTGATTCGAATCAGATTTGAATTAGATTTAAATTAAATCATGGATCAAGTTCTAATTAACATAAATCAGATTTAATTTAATTAATCTTGACTTAATTTGTGGCTAATTGAATTTTATAATCTAAGTAGGATTTAGATTCAAAGCCTAATTAAATTAGATTGGACAAGATTTTGAATCCAATTCGAATCGGATTCAAAATTAGTCAACCATTTATTTTTTTTAAATTTTTAATTTTTATCAATTATTTATTATAAAATTTTTGTATCATAAATAATCTCATATTTATGACATAAATAAATTTTTTATTATAAATAATTTAATATTTATGATAATTTTATCATAAATAATCAATCATTTATTTTTTAAAAATTTTTGATATTTCATCGATTATTTGTAATGAAAATTTTTTATCACAAATAATTAATATTTATGATGCAATTAAATTTTTTATCGTAAATACCAAAATATTTTTGATGAAAAGTTTTGATCATAAATAATTAGTCATTTATTTTTTATTTTTAATTTTTTATCAATTATTTATGATGAAATTTTAGCATCATAAATAATTAATATTTATGATGTAAATTAATTTTTCATGATAAATATGAGATTAGTTACGATAAAAAATTTTGATCATAAATAATTAGTCATTTATTTTTTAAATTTTTTTTAATTTTTTATCAATTATTTGTAATGAAAATATTTCATCATAACTAATCTCATATTTGTGATGTAAATAAATTTTCTATCATAAATATTAATTATTTATGATAAAAAAATTTGATCGTAAATAATCAGCTATTTAACTTTTTTTAAATTTTTGATTTTTCATCGATTATTTGCTATGAAAAATTTATGTCATAAATAATTAGTATTTGTGATGTAAATAAATTTTTCATCATAAATATAAAATTATTTATGATGAAAAATTTTGGTTACAAATAATCATCATTTATTTTCTTTTAATTTTTGATTTTTTATCGATTATTTGCAATAAAAATTTTACATCATAAATAATTAATATTTGTGAGGTAAATAAATTTTTCATCATAAATATAAAATTATTTGTAATAAAAAATTTTGATCGTAAATAATCAGCTATTTATTTTTTTTAATTTTTTTATTTTTCATCAATTTGTTATGATGGAAATTTTGCATCATAAATAATTAATATTTATGATAAAAAATTTATTTATATGGTAAAATTTTGATTATTTGTGATGAAAAGACTTTTTGCATCATAAATTATGAATTATTTACGATGTAAATTTTTTTCATCACGAATACTAGTATTTGCGAAGAAAATATTTTCGTAGCAAATAATTCCATCATAAAAATCCTATTTTCTTGTAGTGTGACCTAATCTGTTGATGATTTTGACCATTCAAATAGAAAATATAAGGGTCTAAAACATAATTAATAGAGTTATCAATATTTTCTTCTATTGAGTTAAAAAAATATACAATTATATATTCTTATATTTTCTCAAAATCTTACTAATTTTTAGCCACCATCATAAGCAAGCAATTCACTAAGCACCTGAGGTGTATTTTTGAAAACTAATAGTTTCACTCTATCATTTGAACATCATAGAAAAATTTGAGATTTGAAGATCTTTTAGATTTTACTGTTCTCTCTTCATACCATATAATAGCACCATATTGTTCACATAAATAGTTAGACCAATCGAAATCTCAAGATTGAGTAAATCTTCTTAAAAAGTAATGTATATAAGATTTGACTTAAAAAAATTAAACATAATCATTAGAATATAATAATAGAAAAAAATCAAAGAAAAAAATATTAACTTCTAACCAAAGGATCAAGTGCAAGCATAGGTCTTAGGTCAGAAGTTCCATCTAAATCTTTAAGACCATAAAATCTCAGCCTCACAGTTTTTTAAATAAAATTTATTGTTAAGAAAAATAGCATCGATAATAATATCATAAATTATACATCTCAGATATGTTAGAAAATATATCTCGATAAAGTATTACTTATATTAGAGAAAGTATCTAATTGTATTCCAACAATATTAAGATCTTTATTTCTTTTCTTTAAAAATATTATCCATCTTCTAAGTCTTGCATACCGAGATAAATCCATAATTGTTATGAAAATAGTAAAAATATTTGTCATCTCTAAATTATCGAACTTACAATTTCTAATCTCATAATTGAAAATTTTTTTCATCACCAAAAATCAATTTGAAAGTTAAAATATTACCTATATCAGAGAAAGTTTTTGATTGTGTTTCAATAATATTAAGATCTTTATTTCTTTTCTTTGATAATATTAACTATCTTCTAAATCTTGTATATTGAGATGAACCTATAACTACTATGAAAATAGTAGAAGCATTTGTCATTTCTAAATTATCAAACTTATAATTTTTAACCTCGTAATTGAAAAATTCTTCCACCATCAAAAATTAAGTTGGAAGTTTTTGATAGTATTCAAAAAAATTAAATTTATATATCAAGATGAAAAATTAAAAGTTTTTGATAATATTCTAATAATATTAAGATCTCTATTCTTTTTTTTTGATAATATTAGCTATCTTCTAAGTCTTGCATATCGAGATAAATCCATTATTACTGTGGAAATAGTAGAAGCATTTATTATCTCCAAATCATCAAATTTATAATTTCTAATATTATAGTTAGAAAATTTTTTCACCATCAAAAGCCAAGCTAGATATTTTTGATAGTGTCCAAAAAAATTAATACTAATATTACTCTTATCAGTATGTATTAAACATCTCCTAAATCTTGCATACCAAGAGGGATATAATTAAAAATCAATAATATAAAATAAATAACAAAATAAGTGCAGTACATTTACATAACAAAATAAGAAAATTATAAGAAATAATTTAGAAAATTAATTTTAACAATCATATCTATACAAATCATACCAACAATGAGACAATGAAGTTATTCATTATACTATAAAATATGAAAAGATAATTATAATAACAATCAAAATAAAATATGACAATACTATAAGTTAAGTTTAGAAAATATTCTAAAAAAGATACTAACAATAAGACAATAAAGTTATACCGCATCCATATTAATTGTGATCTGAAGGCCGATCAAGCACAAGAGGTGCAAACCGACACCAAGGGTGTATGCTGAACATATATAGTATAGATATAAAAGAGCAAGAGTTATTGGTCTATGATGAGACTTTAATATAGCCGAATCCAAGAATGATAGTTACACCCATCTTCTTACTATTTATAATGGGACTAGAGTAGTTACACCTATTTTAACACTTCCCATAATGTAAGAGAAAAGGTAATACTACCTATCATGGATGTCAATAAGGGGCTATATGGCAAATAATGGCAAAGATGAGTATCCAAGATGAGAAGTAGCCTGCATTACTAGTTATGAGGATCCATATATAAACATTAGATTGTAATATTGAGAAAGAGATATTTCGACACATCAATCGATTCAATTTATTTTTAATTATCTTTATTTTATCTTTACTTTATATTGTCTTAGATTTACTAGTAAGACTCTATCTTAGAAGTAGTAGTAATATAGATTTCTTCAAATATAGCCCTGACCACACCCTATCCAATCCTATCTATTTACTTTTTAATAAGCAGTGCAATGATAGTGGAAGTCTTTGGAGATCAAGGTAACTAGATCCATGCTATTCGAATCATCTTCCTTTCAATTATCTTTTCTTCGGCTACTCAAATTTTGGTGGCACACTCGCTCATCTACATAGCCTAGATTTGTCACCACTCAGTGCTCCCTAGCATCCTTTAGGCACACCCATATCCATCCAGGCGGTCAAAGTGAGAGAGCCACAGAGAAACAGGTATTTTGGCATGCCCAAATAGAACATAGTTGCATAGCTATTGTCATGCCATTGTAGGAGGAGATTGATAAAGCAGTTGTAAGTAGCCACTATACTTAGGTGACTAATGGAGCGATACATTTCATCTTTGACTTCAATAGTAGAACATATGTTGAGAGATTTGTTTCTATTGTGGGATATTATAAGCTACAGTATGTTCTGATGTGTATTGTGGTATATTAAGTCAATCCTATCTTTGTGATGGATGAATCAATCTATAAATCTTTGCATGAAAATGTTAAGATTTTCAAAAAACTTGATTTTGGGATTTTGGTCTATCAGAAAGAAGAGGCCGAAGACTATCATATGGAGCCGTCGGATTTTATAGATTGAGGCGACAAGGAAGAGGCACTAAAAATGAATGCAGGAGTAGATCAAATTGAAATGATAGTTAACAGGATCTAACAGACAGTTAACAATACTTCAATCAATATTAAGCTAATATTCAAGCTCGAGATAAGTTTCAACCGTCCTCGTATGTAGATGGCTACTGGGAGATCGGTGGAATCATGCTAACACCTGACCCTATTATTGGAACCAATCATCTCCTTAAGGTGACAGATGTGTGGTAATAGTTCAAATTGTCCACAGTGCAACTTATTCATACCCTTAAGATCTAGCATATATACTCATAGATAGGGAGGCAAACATAGTAATGGATTTTACCTCCATCAAATCCTCCATGGACTCTATCCATTGCTCAAGCTTACATCTCACCGCTACCAGAACCTCCATAGTCTTCAAACTGGCCAAGTAGAATGTCATTTAAATCCAAAATTAGATCGATAAATGTGGTGTCGGATACATCACATTACCCTTGCAATCAATGATTTGATGGAATGTAAAGGGCATTGTTTCTACCACATCTAGACTAATTAGGATCTAAAGGTTGATACTACGTAGAAGATAAAGGGCTGAAACACCAAGGATGCAAGCCAAATGAATATGGTGTAGACCTAAGGGAGCAAGAATTATTGGTCTATGATGAAGTTTAGGGGAGCTAAATCTAATAATGGTAGTTACACCCATCTTCCTATTTTTCGTAATATGAGAAAAGTGGGGTGGTTATATCCATCTTCGTACTATTCATAATATAAATAGCACTATCTATCATGAGCCATGTAGCAAGTAATAGCAGTAAGGATAAGAATCTAAGGGAAGTAGTGGCATTTATCTTGCCGATTACGAGGATCTACTTACAAATATTAAATTGTAATATTAAGAAAGAGACCTTTCAATACATCAATTAATATAATTTATTTTTAATTATTTTTACTTGTCTTTATTTTATTCTACTCTTAGATTACTTATAGGACTCTACCTTAGGATACTGGTAACTTAGAATTCTTCAGCCGTAGCCTTAGCTACATCCTATCCATCTAAGTGTTGATAGCAAAAGTTTTCAAAGGTCAAAATATCTGGATCCATGATACTGAAATCATCTTTCTTTAAATTATCTCTTTCTGGCTACTCAAACATCGGTAACCTACCCATGCATCTATCTGATATAGCCATGAGAATTGTCACCACTTTCTGCTCATGTTCGTTTTGGCACGCCCATCTCTCCCCAAATGGTCAAAGCGAGCAGCTGCTGGGAAACAATTAAGCCTTTTGGGAGGTTGTCTAAAAGGAGCGGTAGCACTCGTCTTTGATGTATCCCTTCTCGTGCATGATGTAGTGCTAAGGCCTCCTAAATTTGAGGCCATGCTTCTACCTAGCGATCCATGTGTCCTTTGGACTTGAGATGGCATGGTCATGGGGGTTGGATCTGAACGCACACTAGCTGATGGAGCTTGGGGCCTTGTCACTTGAGATGCCATCGAACTTATGCCAGTAACTATAGACTTAAGTCAACGAAAGAGTTGGGTGGTTTGACACCTAAAGTTAGAGAAAACGCACGAGGGTTAGGTAATGCCTCAAGTCACAAACTTTGTTAAAGCCCAAGTGGATAAATAAAAACAATTCTTATAGACAACTTCTTCCTTACCCTTGCAGCGGACTACATTGCTTTCTTCCCCCCTGATGCCCCACTATCCTCGTCTTTGTTGAGAGCTGTACGCACTATTTCCTGTACGACTTGCCCATCTTGCTTCTCGTTTTGAACTCCATACACTGATTGCTAGGACTAAGTTTGCTTGCTTTGATTTTTTTTATTTTATTTTTTGGTTGCAAGCATGGTTGCGCCTGGACGACACCTGCTGTTCCGTGCTTTCCGCAACCACTTTCGTTAGCCCTTGGCATGTTCTAGAATCATGACTCTACCCTTGGTAATTGCTGTGTCTTAAAGAAGTACCACTTCTTCCAACTTTACCAACGATTTGTACTTTATCCTCCTCTCTTGTCTACCATTTCTAGATTTTCCTGGAGGTTTTTTCATTTTTAATTTCTAGGGCTTTGATTGGCTAATATTCTGTAGGTGGCATATTGCATGCCAGGGTCTTGGAGGCTAATAGGCTCATAACCACCCATGAAAGTTTGCATTACATAGCATGCATCCACAAATGCTCCAGGCTGATTTAATAAAAAAAAAAAATGTCACAACAAGGAAGTTGAAATTCCATTCTGTCTCCATCCAAATCTAATGATCTATCAAGGCTTGTGAGCTCATTACCATCCATGGAGTTTAGCTCCTGGCCTACTAACTTAGCATGTTCATTGACCTGGTCTTGTGAATCCTAGACATCTCCATCCACCTCCTACTATTCTACTTAGTGTTTTGGTCAAATAAACCATCAATCAAAGATGCATAAATAAATTTATTCACTAACTATTATTTTAATATTT